>NC_137011.1:5663035-5665535 GCF_032717465.1 Coenobita brevimanus | reverse complement strand
GCGCGCGCGCAAGCGCGCTTTTATTTAGGGGTGTGTGAGATGTGCACTGGAAGGAAATATTTTTACTCTCTCTCTCTCTCTCTCTCTCTCTCTCTCTCTCTCTCTCTCTCTCTCTCTCTCGTGTGTGTGTGTGTGTGTATGGAGACATGGCTGTGTCTAAGCTGGATCTTCTTGTGTGTAAGTGCAGTTCTGTATGGGACGGAGAGGCCCAATGCGTTCAGGGATAACTAGATGTATTTAAAGATATGGCTATGTATATAGAAATAGAACTTTGTGTGTCGAGTTAAGGATATGTATGTGTTGATGAATCGATGTTTGTGAAGATGTTATCGTGTATGAATGAGTAAATGTGGGGCAACGTGTGTTGAGGTGGAACAACTTTTGTTAATGTTTAGGTTGGGGTTACGTAGGTGGAGGTACAGCTGCGTGTTGAGGTTACATATGTAGAGGAGTGGGTGTTGTGTGGAGGGATGGCGTGTGTCCTTGGAGGCGAAGCTATGCAGAGCTGTGGCTCTGTGTCTGGAGGTGTGGTAGGATGCTGGTGTGGTTCTATGTTAAGTTGTATTTGTCTTTATGTCTGTGTTTTCGAACGTGTTCATGTGTGTGTGTGTGTGTGTGTGTGTGTGTGTGTGTGTCCATGGGGATATGGCTGTCTAACGTGGATATCCATCTGTGTAAGTGCAGTACTGTGTGCTACGGTGTAGCCTTATGTGTTCAGGTATAGCTGTATATATATGAAGGTATGGCTATGTATATAGACACAGAATTTTGTGTTTCGAGTTATGGATATTTATGTGTAAATGAATTGACATATGTTATGATGACATTGTGACCGAATGAGTGAAAATATGAGTTAACTTCGCTTCAGTCTTTTTTTTTTTTTTTCTGCATCCAGGATCGTACTGTAATCTGCTTTGGAAATTCTTTACATCTCTTCCTTAGCGATTTAATCAGCACATTACACCACAACACCCTCTTTTATGAGAGAGATGTAAACTCTGCCGATATGAAGCCGATTTTAATAGCTTACAAGAAAATGTTAAGACGTACTATGCAAAAATAAATAGCTAAGGAAGGGGCACTGAGAAGACTCTCGTGCTTCCTAAAATACTGCCCTGTTTCCAAAAGGCGTATGACACAGAAATTTGACTTAGCTTTTAACATCAGTGGGAGCTGGATGGATGGATGGATGGATGGATGGATGGATGGGGAATCGTGGATCTTTGAACATAAGAACATAAGAAGAGAGGATAACTGCAGTAGGCCGGTTGGCCCATGCTAGGCAGCTCCTAGAAGAGTAACTGAACTACTAGAATGAGATAAGGATAGCAAAGAAGAAGGCTCTCCCCCGCCCTCCAAACCCTCCAGCCGAAGCCGGCAGGAAAAAGTCAGAAAGAACACCACGCCGTATAGAAAAACTGGCGTGGACATTTTACAGGAAAGTGTGAAAGGAGAATAGAGACTATCATAGTGTAGCCTGAAAAGAATTTTTTTTTGAATTAGTATTGGTTATAAGATTTTCTTTATTCTATATCCACCCCTTATTTGTCATATGCTTATCTAGCCTATGCTTGAAACTCTCAATGGAAGAGGCAGCAACTACTTTACTAGGTAGCTTATTCCATTCGTCTACTACTCTATTACCAAACCAATTTCTACCGATTTCCTTTCTGAAACGGAATTTTTCTAGTTTGAAACCATTATTTCTAGTTCTATCCTGTATGCTCACTTTAAGTACCTTGCTAATATCTCCCTTATTTATACCATTCATCCACTTAAACACCTCAATTAAGTCTCCCCTTACTCTACGCCTCTCTAGCGAATGCAGACTGAGTCTTTTCAGTCTGTCTTCATATGACAGGTTCCGGATGTCATGTATCATTTTAGTCATTCTTCTCTGTACATTTTCTAACGAATTAATATCCATTCTATAGTAAGGACACCAAAATTGTACTGCGTAGTCTAAATGTGGCCTTACTAATGCTAGATAAAGTTTCAGTATTACTCTAGATGATCTATTACTCACGCTTCTCGAAATAAATCCTAGGACTCTATTTGCTTTATTTCTCGCATTAATACACTGTTGCCTTGGTTTAAGGTCGTTACTAATCATAACTCCTAGATCTCTCTCGCATTCCGATTTGCTAATTTCTTTGTTATCTAAGCTGTATTTAGTATCTCCAATGGTCTTGCCTACGTTAAGTACTTTACATTTTTCAACGTTAAATTCCATTTGCCAAGTTTTAGACCATTTGGACAATGTATCGAGGTCTTTTTGTAAGTTATGGCAATCGTCAGTCGAGTTAATGATACGCCCTATTTTTGTATCGTCGGCAAATTTGCTGATGCTGCTATTGACTCCTAAGTCTAGATCATTTATATATATGATAAATAATAAGGGACCGAGTACTGAACCCTGTGGTACACCGCTAGTTACTAATCCCCAGTCCGACTTAGTTCCATTTATTAATACTCTCTGCCTTCGTCCTTTCAGCCAGGA
>NC_137011.1:5655535-5658035 GCF_032717465.1 Coenobita brevimanus | reverse complement strand
CCTTTTTCTTTTCCCCTTCCTTTCCTTTCCTCTCTCTCCTTTATTGATTTTCTCTTACTTCCCGCTTTTCTCTCTTTTTTTCGCTATTCTCTTACTTTTTTTTCTCTCCTTCTCTCCAGTCCCCTTTGTTTATTTTCCGCTACACTTCTCTTTCTCCTTCCCTTTCCTGCCTCTGTTGCTATATTTTCCTCTCTTTTTTTCCTTCCCTTTATTTCGCATCTACGTACACTTTCTGTCCTGTCTCTTCTTTTCCTCTTTTCTTACTATTTTCTTCTTGTTCCTTTCGGTTCCCATTCTTTAACAGTTTTCTTTCCTTTCCCTTTCATTTCTTTTTCTGTTCCTTCCCTTCCCTTCTCATCCTTTCCCTCTCTTTCCCTTTCCTTCCCTTCCCCTCCCCTCCGTTAACTCTTCCCATATATTCTCTTCCCTTTCCTTCCCTTCCCTTCCTTTCCCTTCCCTTCCCTTTCCTTCCTTTCCCTTCCCTTCCTTTCCCTTCCCTTCCCTTCCCTTCCCTTTCCTTCCCTTCCCTTCCCTTCCTTTCCCTTCCCTTCCCTTCCCTTTCCTTCCTATCCCTTCCCTGCCATTCCCTTCCCTTCCCATCCTTTCCCTTCCTGTCTTTTCCTTTCTATATATTCTCTCTCTCTCTCTCTCTCTCTCTCTCTCTTCCCAGATCTTCCCCTCATCTCTCTTCTTCGTCTTCCTTCCCGACGCCATAAATTTTTTTGTAATGCCTGCCGTTTGAGAGAGAGAGAGAGAGAGAGAGAGAGAGAGAGAGGGAGGTTGAAGAAAAAAGAAAAAATGGACAACAGGTGCAAAAAGAGGAGGAGGAGGAGGAGGAGGAGGTGTGACGAGAGTAAGAAAGGAGGAGGAGGAAGTGGGACGAAAATAAGAAACGAGGAGGTGGAGGAGGAGGAAGAGGAAGAGGAGGTACAAGAAAGAAGGAAGATGACGAAGCGTAACGAGGAAAAGAAAGAAGAGGAAAAAGAAGAAAAAGAAAGATTGAGTGAAGAGAAATGAAAGAAAGTGAGAATAGTGATAAAAATTGGAAGAAAAGAGGAGTGATAATCGGGTCTTCAATTATCTTTATTTTCCTTTAGTTATCGACAATTTTTTTTATATCTTCGGTTTCTTCTGCTGTCATTCTCTCTCTCTCTCTCTCTCTCTCTCTCTCTCTCTCTCTCTCTCTCTCTCTCTCTCTCTCTCTCTCTGTCCTTCACTTTCACCATTATCCGTATTCCCCATCTTCCTCACCCCCTCCATCCTCTTCACCCCTTTCTCATTTGTATCTCCACCCTCCCTCTTTTCCACTCCCTCCTCTTCTCCACTTCCTCCTTCCCCACTTCCTCCTCTCGTCGCATCAATCGCCCTCCACTCTCCCCTCAGACACTCACTGCCCGCACGGGACCCCAAACTCAACCCATTATGCAAGATTCCCCCATTACCCCACACCTTCACACACACACACACACACACACACACACACACATTCACGTGCGCAGTTCGCGTCGGGGGAAGACCAGGTGTGCAGAACCAGGCCTATTGTGTGTAAGAGAGAGAGAGAGAGAGAGAGGATAAGTGGAGGGAGGGTAGGCTGGGAAGAAAAGGGCATGAAGGAAAAAAGCTTGAGCGTGGGAAAGTGGTAGAAAGGAGAGAGAAAAAGGTCTCTCTCTCTCTCTCTCTCTCTCTCTCTCTCTCTCTCTCTCTCTCTCTCTCTCTCTCTCTCTCTCTCTCTCCATTATCTATGTATATATGTGTCTACGTGTCAGTCTGCCTGTCTGTCTATCAGTCTATTTATCTATTTTTATGCAGGTAATGAGAGGCTCGTCCTGAAGGGGTTTGCTTTTTATCATGATCCCTTATCTCTCTCTCTCTCTCTCTCTCTCTCTCTCTCTCTCTCTCTCTCTCTCTCTCTCTCTCTCTCTCTCTCTCTCTCTCTCTCCTTAGGCCCCTCTCCATTCACCTCACGCTTCCTCCTTCATCTTCCCAGTTCCCTCCATTACCTCTCTCTCTCTCTCTCTCTCTCTCTCTCTCTCTCTCTCTCTCTCTCTCTCTCTCTCTCTCTCTCTCTCAGGCGATTATTTTTCTCTGTTTTTTTCTTGGTGTTCCCCCGCCCCTTTCCAATTTTCGTTGCTGTGGTTACTTACTTCAAATTTCGATATTATAAAAATTACTACACATTTATCTGAGAAATTTATTAAAATTTCGTTTAAGGTCTTTACTTTTATTTAACAGACTAAAAAGCGTAAAAAACACGGGCGCGGAACCACCTAAAAACACCCGCAAAATCACCAGCGCCAAATCGATTGTCTTAAAACGTGAAGATTTATTTGGTTCGAACGGGCTCTTTGGCCTGTTAGATTTCTGTCTTTTTTTTCCTTTTTGTACGAGTTAGCCTACAATTGTTTTCCTTTTTATTTTCTTATTTTTTTTTATAGATATATGTAGAAGCGATGCTCCTTTAGTGTCTTCCTGTTTTCAATTCCTCGCTTCCTTTTATGAT
>NC_137011.1:5638035-5640535 GCF_032717465.1 Coenobita brevimanus | reverse complement strand
GCTCTCCTGCACTGGTCATCGGAAAATCAAAAAAAGCTCCATGCCAAACCAAAGCTCCCCAGTAGGATAAAAGGTTGTACACGTCCAAAGCTTTCCCACAAGATGTTTAGCCAGTAAGTTGAACCAACATAAAGCTCTCTAGTCCGAAAAACGAACAACCCAAAACTCTCAAACTACGAAGCTCACCAGTTAAAAAAAATCCCCCAAAGCTCTCCAGCAGCCAGGGAGCTTTTAATGGCCTTAGGATTCCAGCCAAAAAGCTCGAAAAACAAAAAAGTTTAACCAGAAAGCTCATATGACTTAAAAGCTCTCCATCAGCTGAAGGCTAACAACCAGAAGCTCAACAACCAAGAACATCACCAGAAACAAAAGGTCTCTTACAACTTAAAGCTCATCACCAGACATAAAGCTCTACAACCCAGCGCTCACTAGGGAACTGCAGCCTCAAGTTCACCAACAATTAGCTCTTCGGTAGCCAAAAGCTCACTAACAGCCAAAAACCTCTTACAACCCAAAGCTCACCTACAGCTCCCCCAAAGCTCATCTTTTTGAAAGCTTACTAGCAGCCCAGTGACTCTCCCTCACCCAAAGAAAGAGAAGCTTTAACTCCCCTGTAGCCAGTAAGCTCACAGCAACTATAAAGCTCTAACAACCAAAAGCTCTAATAAATGCTTCCATAAATGCTCCCTCTGCTCAGTCATCATAACCAGGAAGCTTTTTAAAAACCCTCCCTGTAAAACCAAAGCTCCCAACTATCCAGACCACAAAGCTTCCTCCATACCCACGAAGCTCACCCGAAAAGCTCAACTCAAACCAAAAGCTCTACCATATAACTCCCACTACCAAAACCCCATCTCAAGTAAAGAGCTTTATATTTGACTCGAAAGCTCACCTAATAAGCTCTATGTAACTTGAAAGCTCACCTAAAAAGCTCTATATAACTCGAAAGCTCACCTAAAAAGCTCTGTGTAACTCTAAAGCTCACCTAAAAAGCTCTATATAACTCGAAAGCTCACCTAAAAAGCTCTATATAACTCGAAAGTGCATCTAAAAAGCTCCCAATTTATCTCAAACCTTCTCCTAAAGCTCTCCCATTAACCCCCATAACCCTAAACTCTTCTATACCTACCCAGCTTGCCATTAAAAGCTCTCCATATAGTCCCAAAGCTCCACTACCCCAAACCCTCCTCACCCCACGCCATCCCAAACCATTACCCTACCATAACCATCCATCGGGTACCATAACTGACTTGCCCTACCATACCTTCTCATCCGCCTACCATACTTCTTCCCTGGCCTACCATAAGTTAGTTACCATTGCCTCCTGGTCTCTGCCCTACCGTTCTCTACCATACCTGCCTCTCCGCCATACCAAGCCTAAGTGCTCCTACCATACCATAGCTCTTACTACCATACCAAACCTCACTGATTACCATACCTCCTTCCTACCATACTGCTGCCATACCTCACAACCCTATCCCTACCACTACCATACCCTGCAAATCCATACCTTAATTACCATAGCGACCACTGCCATACCAAACCACTACCCTACCATACCTCTCACTGCCATACTTCTCTCCTACCATTTATCATCCTTTTCCCTTCACCATAACTGTCCTCTACCATAACCAACCATTGCCTACCATACCTCTCCTCCCTTCCATTGGGTATCCTCCTCCCCTACCATGCCAGTCAAGGATTCCCATACCATACAAGTATCATGAAAGTCTACCATAAATCCACACCCTACCATTATACCATGTTGTTAAATCCCACCATGAAATCCTTCCCCTACCATTAATCCTATACATTACCACTAACTCTTTATCCTATTATTAATCCTACACTACCATAAAATCTCACCATTGGTTCTTTATCCTACCATTAATCCTACACCATAAAATCCGTCTAATCCTAAATCCAATTCGATATTCGTAATTCTTCTTTCACTGTTAAATCCTGTAATCCTATCAGTCCTACTGTATCCTTTAGCAACATAAATCCTCTTAATCCTACATGAATCCTACTTGTAAATCCTCCCCCCATAAGAAGCTCTCCACCTAATCCCAAAGCTCTGCTACCACAAAGCTCTCCCATAACCATTGAGCTCATCATTTAACACAGAAGCTCTCTCCCGTAGCTACACAAGTCATGAAACTTTCTTTTTTGTAACCAAGCTCTCCCCTACCAAACCCCCCCCTTCCTCTTCAAAGCTCTCCAAAAGCTCCACAACCAAAGAATCCCTTGTTGCCAAAATTTCTTCATCCATAACTACGATAAAAAAAAAATGTTGTATTGCCATAGAGCTTTACGATAACCACAAAGCTCATCTGTAGAAGCTCTCCAAAAGTTCCACCATCACTGAGCTCCCATTACGACTAAACAAAAAGCTGCTCTACTGCCAGGCTACCAGAAAGCTCTCCCGTAACAGCTCTACAGCCCTAAAGCTTAACCATAACCACAAAGATCGCTGTTAAAAGCTCTCCAAAAGTTCCTG
>NC_137011.1:5620535-5633035 GCF_032717465.1 Coenobita brevimanus | reverse complement strand
AGAGAGAGAATACTGTCACTGTCGCCTACACACAAATGTAATAAAGTACTAGACGACTAATTAAGAGAGAAATTAACGTGCTATATAAATAATCGTAAATACTATCAAGCATAATAAACAAGAGCTCGGGAAAGTTCATGAAAAATTATAGCATTCGGAAATTTGAAGCACTATCTAGCTCTCTGTCATGCGTAAAAATTATAGCTTTCGGAAATTCGAAGCAATATTTAGTTCTCCATCATGCAGTTGCCTTTGAAGTATTGTCTTGTTCTCTTTCATGCATTTGCCTCATAAGAAGCATAAGAGACGCGGGGCAGGCGTGTGTGATCAGCGTTTTTGCATGAGTAACAGTAGCTTATGTTAAAAATATACCCTAAACAAACCTTTTGGGTGGCGATCCTTACTGGCCACATCCCTTTGGAGCGCCTCAGCCCACTAAACCAGGCGTCAGTTTGCTTGTCTTGTTACCACCCAGCGTAGTAATCGGTTTTCTGGGCCACTAGAAACCATTTGGCTTTAAATTAGTGTGGAATGAGTAGAATTTGGCTCACTGTTATCTTGTTTTTGTTTTTTCTTGGAGGGAATTATTTGCGGGCTCCTGGCCTTTGGTTCCTTCTTCCTTGCATAAAAAAAAAAAAATGGTGAGCGCCTCCATCTGCCATAAACTTTAAAATACTACAAAGCTAAGAGGAAAATGTCGAAGGTGAAAAGGGAGTGAATACAGCTTAGGTAAAACTGTCTTTTGTTATATTCCCAGAGTTTATTTTTGGTCCCCCCTCCCCTCCCCTCTGCCTTTCTGTGTGTGTCAGGGGTGAGGGGTATGGATAAATATAGGTAGGGGTCGTAGGGTGAGGAAGATAGTGTAGTGGCAGGGAGGGAGAGGGGGAGTATTTGTGTTTGTGTGTTGCTGTGTGGGGTGTGTGAGCTAGATAGGAATTAGAGGTTTGAGAGAGAGAGAGAGAGAGAGAGAGAGAGAGAGAGAGAGAGAGAGAGAGGGAGAGAGAGAGAGAGATGAGGAGGTTGCTTCATGAATGGCGACAGAAAACGAATACACAGAAAAATAGACACTAGATAGAATGCATAGGCTATTTATACAAAGAAAAGAAAAAGTGAAGGAGAGAGAGCAACGTGGGATGAAGGAATGAATAAGTGAATGAAAATGGGAAGGAGGGAGGAAGGAAGGAGATAGAAAATACAGGAAAACAAGGAGGAAGGAATAGTAAAAAAAAAGAAAGGGGAATGTAAGGAAGGTAGAGAATAAAGGAGGATGGATAAAGGAAGAAAATAAAGGAGGAAGATGAAAAAAAAAATTGAAAGGAAAAGAATATAAGAAAATCAAGATCAGGAACTGTATTGATTTTGAGAGTTTTTATGTATTATTATTATTATTATTATTATTATTATTATTATTGTTATTATTATTATTGTGGATGTGGAGTGAGAGCGAGGTGTTCTCTCTCTCTCTCTCTCTCTCTCTCTCTCTCTCTCTCTCACACACACACACACACACACACACACACACACACACACACACACACACACACACACACACACACACACACACACACACACACACACACACACACACACACACACACACACACGGACCCTCCCAGCTATCCCTTTGTGAGCCTTTGCAGCCTCACCCTCCCCTTCCCTTTGTCAGAGCCCCCTCCTCTCTCTCTCTCTCTCTCTCTCTCTCTCTCTCTCTCTCTCTCTCTCTCTCTCTCTCTCTCTCTCTCTCTCTCTCTCTCTCTCTCTCATATAATCTTTTCGTCCCGTCCCAGCCCTCCCTTTCCTTTCCCACATTAATTCCCTTTCATTCCTCTACTTTTTTCCCTCCCCTCCCCTCCCCTTCTGTCTTCTCCCCAGTTTCCCTTCCTTCTCTCCTGTTAGCTTCTCTCTCCTTCTTTCTCTCTTTCACAGCAGTCCTTTCTCCTCCCCTCCCCTCCTCTCCCCTTCACTCTCCTCCCCTCGCTTGGCCAGTTCCCTCCTTGCCTCCCTCCAGTCAGTCATTTTCCCCTCGTCCTCCCCTCCCTCTCCTCTCTTACTCACTCCCCATGTCACCCCTCTATCATTCCTCCCCTCTGACTTATTCCTCCCTATTTCCTCCCCTCCCTCTTCCCTCTTCTCTCCTCTTACCCTCTCTTCCTCTCCCCTTCCCCTCTCACCCTGTCTTTCCTCCCTATTTCCGCCTCTCCTTCTCCCTTCTCACTCCCCTCTCCCCCTACCATCTCTTCCCCTCCCTTTCCCCTCCCTCACTCATTCTTTACTCTCTCATACTCCTCTTTCTCTCCCCTCTCTCTTTCTTCCCCTTATCCATTAACTCTTTTCTCCCTCCCCCCTTCTTCCCCTCCCTTTCCCCTTAGTCACTCCCCTCATTCTTCCTCCCACTCCTCCCATCTCATTTCCCTCAAGCTTCACAGTCTCTCTCCTTTTCTCCCCTTGCTCATTTTTCCCCTCACTCTTCCCTCCCTCCTCCTCTCACACTTTACTATTTTCCCCTCACTCACTTCTCTCTTACTCTTCTTTCTTTCCTCATTCTTATATTTTTCACTCCATACTTCTTCTCCCCTCTCTCTCTCTCTCTCTCTCTCCCCCTCCTAATTTCTATTCCTCATTGTTATTTATTCTCTTTTTCTTTTGTTTTTTCTCCTGTTTCCTTCCTCCTTTATTTTCTTTAATTCGTAATCCTGTTTCTCAATTTTCTTTCTTAACTCATTTGTTTTTTTTTATTATTATTATTTTTTTTTAAATCTCGCATTTTCTTGTTTTTAGGTTTGTGTAATATGAATCAGTTTCTATCGTCATTTTCCTTCCGTTTCCTTCATGCCTTTTCCTCTCTTATCTTTGCAGCTCCACCTCCTTTCCTGCACCTCCCCTCCCCTCCCCTCCCCTCTGCGTGCTTCATCCCTACATCTCTTCCTTGCCTAGTAGTCATCCATTCCTTCCCTAATGCCTATCTTCCTCTTCCCTTCCCTCTCCTCCTCCTCCCCCTCCCTTCCCCTCCCTCTTTCCCTCCCTTCCCCTCCGTAATGCCTATCTTCTTCTTCCCCTCCCTCTCCCCCTTCCTTCCCCCTCTCCACATCTTTTCTGGTACCTCTTTTCCTTTCTCGTTCCTCCTCCTCTCTCCCCTCCTCGATCTTCTGCCCCCTTTCTCTCCCCCTTCTCCCCTCTATGCCTCCCCTTCCTTCATCAATCTCCCACACTCCCCTCATGTTTCTTCCTTCTCATTCTTCCTATCCTCTCTTCCCTCTCACTCCCCTCCCTATCTCTTCCTCCTCCTCTCTCTTCCTCTCCCTCTCCCTGTCATTATTTTGTATCCCCATCCCACGTCCTCTCCTCCCTCTGTCCCTCTCGTCTCTTTCCTCCCCCTTCCCCCCTGTTCTCCCTCCATCCTTTCCCTTCCCTCCATCCCATCCTTCTTCTCCCTCCCTTTCATCTTTCCCACTTTCCGTCTTCTCGCCCTTCCATCTCTTTCTCCCTCTCCTCCCCTCCCCCCCCCTCTTAATTCTTTCCTCCCTTTTGCCTCCCTTTCTTATTATCTCCTTTTTTCTCTCCATCACTTCCCCTCTGTCAATTCACCCCCATCTCTCTCTCTCTCTCTCTCTCTCTCTCTCTCTCTCTCTCTCTCTCTCTCTCTCTCTCTCTCTCTCTAATGGATTTCACTCCCCTCTTGTTCTCACCACATCTCCCCTCCAGTAAATCCTCCTCCTCCTCCTCCTCCTCCTCCTCCACTCATTAATATACTTGTATATTCCTCCCTTATATCCTCCTCTCTCTCATATCCCAATTTCTGTCAACATTTTGCTCTCTCTCTCTCTCTCTCTCTCTCTCTCTCTCTCTCTCTCTCTCTCTCTCTCTCTCTCTCCACCTCTTCATTTTCCTTCCCTCCATTCCCTTCCCTCATGTCATTCCCTTTTCTCGTCTGTCATAATCGGCCTCCCATCCTCCTCTCTCTCTTCTCTTCCTCTCTATTTCACCCTACCCTACCCTACCCTACCCTACCCTACCCTACCCTACCCTACCCTACTCAACCCAACCCAACCCAACCCAACCCAACCCAACCCTACCCTACCCTACCCTACCCTACCCTACCCTACCCTACCCTACCCTACCCTACCCTACCCTACTCAACCCAACCCAACCCAACGCAACCCAACCCAACCCAACCCTACCCTACCCTTCCCTTCCCTTCCCTTCCCTTCCCTTCCCTACCCTACCCTACCCTACCCTACCCTACCCTACCCTACCCTACCCTACCCTTCTTTTCCCTTCTCTTCTTTTCTCATCCCATTTCCATCCATGCTCTGCCCATTTCCTTTTCTTCACTTTTATCTTCGCTTTCATCTTTTCCAACTCTTCCCTTCGCTTCTCCTCCCTTCCTGTCTTCCCTTCGCTTTTCCTCCCTTCCTATCTTCCCTCCCCTCCCCTCCCCTCCCCTCCCCTCCCCTCCCCTCCCCCAAGACAAACTAACCGTAGAAACTTGAGAGGGGAATGGTAATGAGTACCTTTGAGGGGATTGAAGAGGCACTGTAACTCCCCTCGATCCATCCCCTCTTCCATCCATCTCCCCTCTTTACCCTCTCTCCCTCCCCCCTTTTTTCTTTCCCTTCCTTCATCCTCTTTTTCCCCTCTTCCATCCTCCTCCTTTTCCCTTTCTCTTCATCCTCTTGTACCCCTTCTCTCTTTCTCTCTTTTCCCCTATTCCTTTTTTTACCCCATTCCTTCCTCCTCCTCTTCCCCACTTCCTGTATACTTCATTTCCCCTCTTCCTCCATCCTCTCTTTCCCCCCTTCCTTCATTGCCCTTTTTCCCCTTCATCCTTCATCCTGTCTTCCTCTCTTCGTTTTTTCACTTTCCCCATTTCCTATATTTCTTTCTCCCCTTCTTCCTTCTGCTTCTCATCCTGCCCTTTCGTCTTCTCTTTTGCCCTCCTTCCCTTCCCTCTTTCTCCCCCTTCTCCCTTCCCCCTCTCTCTCTCACCCCCCTTCTTCCCTCCATCCCTTCCTTCATCATATCTTTTTCCTTCTGCCTTTCCTCCCTTCCATATTCTCTCTCCCTTCTTCCCCCTTTTCTTACCACCCTCCATCTTCTCTGTCCCCCCCTCGCCTTTCTTTGTCTTTCTTTTCACTTCGGTTTCCTCCTCTCTCTCCCCCTCTCCCTCCACTCTCTCCCCCTCTTCCCTCCTCTCTCCTCCTCTTCCCTCCTCTCTCTCTCCCCCCTTTCCCTGCTGTCACTCCCCTTTTTCCTCCCTTTCTTTGTCTGTTTTTCACTCCTCTTCCCCCTCTCTCTCCCCCCATTCCCTCCTCTCTCCCCCCTTCCCTCCTTTCTCCCCCCTTCCCTCCTTTCTCCCCCCTTCCCTCCTTTCTCCCCTCCTTTCCCTCCTCTCACTTCCCCTTTTCCTCCCTTTCTTTGTCTCTCTTTTCACTCCTCTTCGCTCCTCTCTCTCCCCCCCTTCCCTCATGTCCCTACCCTCCCTTCCCTCCTCTCTCTCCCCCCTCCTTCCCTCCATCCCTCACCCCCATTCATTTCCCATAGGAGCCTCTGAGCTGTGGAAGATGAGGATGGATTTGGTGTCTGTTGTGTATATTAAGGAAAGAAGTAGTTTATAGTTTGCCTTGTGTTTGGACCTGTTTGAGTTTGTGTTAGAGAGAGAGAGAGAGAGAGAGAGAGAGAGAGAGAAAGTGGGGGGGGAAGGAGGGAAGGTAGAGAAGGGAGGGAGGAATGAAGAAGGGAAGGAGCAAATGAGGACATGAAGAAGGGAGAGGATGAGAGAGAGAGAGGGAGAGAGAGAGAGAGAGAGAGAGAAACAGACAGACAGACAGACAGATAGATAGAGAGTGGGAGAAAGAGAGATGTTGAAGGATGAGGAGGAGGAGGAGGAGGAGGAAGGGAGAGAAGGTAGAAAAGGGAGGGAGGAATGGAGAAGGGAAGAAGTTAGAGGAGAGTTTTTTTTCCTAGGCACTTCTTAGGGACTTAAGATGCACACTAAACTTCTTAAAATTCTCGTGTATTTATAAGTAATTCGAAGTTGCCTAATTTCTTTTAAGTAATTTTAGGGAGACTACTGTGTTTATTGGTAATCTTTAGGGGTAACTGATTTATCGCCTTCCTTCCTTTAATAATCAGGCGTTCGTAAAAAGATTGGGGATGGGAGGAGGGGTGGGGAGGAGGGGAGAGAGGGGGTGGGTGAGTAGGAAGGGTGGGCAGAGAGGAGGTTTGAGAGAGAGAGAGAGAGGGGGAGGGAGGGGAATTGTAAGTGTAGGGGAAAAGGAAAGTGAGAAGGAGTAAGAAGAGAGGAAGTTGAAGGTGCTAGGAGAAAGAGAGAGAGAGAGAGAGAGAGAGAGAGAGAGAGAGAGAGAGAGAAAGGGAGGGGGGAGTCCAAGTGGAATAACTGCATTACACCCAGCTGGACGGGGGGGAGGGGGAGGGGGAGGGAAAGGAGGGGAGAAGAGATGGAAAGAAGGGAGGGAACAGAAGAAGAGAGGAGGGAAGAAGGGAGACGGAAGGGAGAAGAAGTTGAAGGAAGAAATGCGGGGGTTGGAGGTGAGGGAGGGGGAACAAGAGAGAAGATAAAGGAAGAAAGAAAAGGGAGGGAAAGAGGGGGGAAAGAAGGGAGAGGAGGGGAAAGGTAGAAGTGGTTTGAAAAGGTGAATGCAAAAGAGGTGGAGAATAAGATGGGGTTTGGAGGGAAGAAGGGATAAGAGAGAGAGAGAGAGAGAGGAACATGACTGAGTGAAGTTCCTCCTCTTTTAATTTTCTCTCCCTCTCCTCTCGTCTCTCTTCTCTCTCCCATCTTTCCCCTTTCCTTTCTTACCTCACTTTCTCTCCCTTTCCCCTCCCTTCCCTCCTTTCCCCCTCAGTCTCCCCTCTTATCCGTTCCCCCTTTCCTTCACCATACCTCTATCTCTGCCTCTCTCCTTCATTCCCCCTCCTTCTCCCTCTCCTCTCATCTCTCTGCCTCTCTCCTTCATTCCCCCTCCTTCTCCCTCTCCTCTCATCTCTCTGCCTCTCTCCTTCACTCCCCCTCATTCTCCCTCTCCTCTCATCTCCCTCCCCTCTTTTTTTCCCCTCATTCCCCATGTTTTCTCTCCCCTTCAGTATATTTTCCCTTCAGTAATAACCTACTTCTCCTTCCCATATTTTTTCTCTGTAATTTTCCTCCTCTCTCAGTAATATTCCTCTCAGTATTTTCTCGTCTTGTGCATGTATATTGAGGGTAGGGAGAGAGCGCACACACACACACACACACACACACTCTCTCTCTCTCTCTCTCTCTCTCTCTCTCTCTCTCTCTCTCTCTCTCTCTCTCTCTCTCTCTCTCATTATTCCCCTTTCATGTGCATATACTGATGGTGGAGACAAAGATTGAAATTGTTTGTCATTGGGTAGGGGGGCTAGGGTGAGGGTGTGGGTAGGGGTGAAGGAATGGGGGTGAGGGTGAGGGTGGGGGGGATGGGGGTGGGGTGAGGGGAGGGAGCAGTGTCCATCCCCCCGTACTACCCACCTACATTTTTTTCCCCTCTCCTGTAGCGACAACAACAACAACAACAACTACAGCAATAACGGTGATAACAATAGTAATAACATCAACACTAGTAATAACTAGCGATAACGAAGTAACAGCTATAAATAAAAAGAACAGTAATAACAGTAACAGTAATAATGAAAGTAACAGAGTGACTACGTAAGGAAAATAAAGTTAGAACGGTAAAATGTTAAAAGTAAAGTGTTAATAACTAGATTGCCTTCGAGACGGGTGCCAACCGCCCGCTTGTGGTAGGATTACTATTATCCCAGTGACCTAGCGCTGTTTTATCGCTAGGTTAGAAAGCACACTAGCACTTCGTCCTTACTGTTTTTCCTGTATGTATTGAGAAGATCGTCTGTATCGTGCCACGTCTGTCTATCTATCTATCTATTTGTCTGTCTGTCTGTTTATTGGTGTGTGTCTTTCGTACCTCGATTTATACACAAATTACTCCGTCTGTCCATATCTATCTCATATCTGTCTCTCCATCAACATATCTCTCCACCTTTATCTCTGTCTCCCAATCAGCATATCTATCTAGCCATTTTTCTCTCTCTCCATCAGCATATCTATCTTTTCTTATCTCATTATCAACCTATCTCTCTTTCGATCTTTCTCTGTCTCTCCATCAACATATCTATCCATCCATCTATCGCCTGACGCCTTATCCCATACGAAAAATCCACACACAAAACATTCAACTTGCATCTTCACTTCACTGGAATCCTTCAGTCTATCCCAATTCACTGTCTGCTCTCTCTCTCCTTCCTTCCTTCAGTCTTCCCATTTCTCCTTCATACTCTCCTTTTCCTACTCCTTCAAACTCTCCATCTCATTCTCAATCAGACTCTCCTTCTCCTTCAAACTCTTCTTGTCCATCACACTCTTCTTCACCTTCTCGAGCAAACTCTTCTTCTCCTTCAGTCTCTCCTTCTCCTCCTCGGTCAAACTCTCCATCTGCTCCTTCAAACTCTCCTTCTTCTCGATCAAACTTCTCCTTCAAATTCTCCTTCTCCTTCAAACTCTCCTTCTTCTCCTTCAAACTTTCCTTCTCCTTGGAAATTGAAATAATGGTAATCGTTCTGAAAGAGTTAATGTTGGGATTGTCTTGGTATGCCTTCCCTTGCGTTCCCTGGGGCCCCGTGCTATTGATCCATTGGGGCTGTTATTGAGAGAGAGAGAAAGAAAGAGAGAGAGCCAGCCTAGTGGAAGTTTGGCAATGATTTAGAAGTGGTGTGTGTTTGAGAGACTGGGCTCGAAGTTTGGGCGATAATTTAGAACTTTGTGTGTGTGTGTGTGTGTGTGTGTGTGTGTGTGTGTGTGTGTGTGTGTGTGTGAGAGAGAGAGAGAGAGAGAGAGAGAGAGAGAGAGAGAGAGTAAACACCTCTTTTGCCAATACCTCATCATCCAACATATATACCTATCATTAAACATTGTAAACATTCCCGCAGGATATTTTCAGGGCAAGGAAAAAAAATAAGCAAAACTATTCCAGTGAAACATAATATAGTCCTCCCCGAAAATAGACGTAAAGAAAACGTAACAGAAAACGTAGATGTAAACACAGTCAGAGAACGTATAGACAGAAGAAAAAAAAAGATATGTAATTAAGAAGAAATCATAATAAATAATACGAAAAAAGGCACGTAAACAATAGTAGAAATTATTGTCATAAAAATAAGAGAAACAAATA
This sequence comes from Coenobita brevimanus, assembly GCF_032717465.1. NCBI lineage: Eukaryota > Metazoa > Arthropoda > Malacostraca > Decapoda > Coenobitidae > Coenobita > Coenobita brevimanus. Next base: position 5,623,808 of record NC_137011.1, on the reverse strand, counting down.
TACTAGTTTAATAGGAAAGTTGAATTGGAATAGTGTCAGTGGCAAGTTAGGGTGGAGTACAAGGACATACTGTATATAAAACAAGACTGGGAAATACGGGCAAAAAATTAGAGTAAAAGATATACGAAGAATAGTCACAAGAAGAAGGATTATTTTGAAAAGTGGAAGAAGACAGTTCATTTGAGGAAAAGGAGCTGAAAATAAAAGAAAAAATATTGAAACAAGGGGGGCACAACTGGCAACCCGGAAAAGAAAAAAAAACTCATCTATAAGTAAAAGAGGACGAAAACAGGACTATAAGGTTTTTAAATTGGAATAATGAATGATAAAAACAGATAAAGAAAAAATCAACTAAAAAGATATGAAGAAAGCGCGAAAGCAAACAAGGAAAAGGATGGAGAAAGAGTAAGATAAAGAGGAGAGAGAGAGAAATAGGAACGCAGCAAAAAAGAGCAATGAACAAATAACAAAGAAAAGAGAGAAGAAGAAAGACACGAAACTGAGAAGAAAAAAAAAACTTCTCTTCCCATCTGTGTCTTTGTGATATTCATGAGAGAATGCGAGAGGACGGGGTCTGCTTTTGGTCCTGCGTCTGCTGCCTCTCTCACATGGCCTGTCTGCTCATCCGTGTCTGCTGAGAGTGAAGATAAGCAGAAGAGCCATTTAATCTGCTGTCTTGAGTCTGCTGTGTGTGGGGGTAAAGCAGAAGTGGAAATTGATAACTTGAAAAAAAAAGGAGAGGATTGAATTGGAGGAGTCTGCTCAGATTCTGCTGCGTTTATAAAGGAGAAGAGTAGAGGTTAGCAGAGAGCAGAAATTGATAACGAAACTAGGAGTAAAGAAATAAAGAACAGAAGAATTAAATGATAAGGAATAGGGGAAGAGAGGAAGTAGAAGGTAGAGAATAGAACAGAGGAAGTGAAAGATAGTCCGCTGATACTGTCACTAAAGCAGAAGTGTCTCTCGTCTGCTGTTAGAGTCTGCTGCGTTTTTCAGTAAAGCAGGGGAGAGCAGAAAGGCGTATATGTGTTTGTTGGCTCGTTAAATAAATTGGCTGGGTCGTTGTGTCTGCTGGCCCTTGTCTGCTTAGGCCGTCGATATAGTAGTTGTACCGCTTTGTTTGTCTGCCGTGAGAGTCTGCTGGGCTGGTCAGTAAGGCAGGGGAGCAGCAGAAATAGAAGTAGGAACCAGGAATAAAGAGAAACTGTGTTAGAGAAAGTAGAGTCTTCTGAAACTGCACATAACGCAGGAATTCGCTTTGTCTGCTTTTATGGTCTGCTGCGTTTGTCATTAAAGCAGTAGAGCGTACAAGTCTGCCTGGTTCTGCTGGGATTCTCGGTAAAGCACCAAAGAACTGCATGCAAGAATCTGCTCTCTGCTCCCTCAGTCATTAAATGCCGATTGAGAGAAGCAGGGCCTCTTTGTCTGCCTGGATCTGCTTGACCTCTTAGTATACCTACCAGGGAACTGTAGAAAAGAGTCTGCTTTCTGCTCCTTCAGTCAACATAATATCGTGACGTCTGTTGCTTCTGTGTCCAATTTGCCTGTAAAAGTATCGTGTGTTATGTGTTTGATGGAGTTTGTTTTCCTTGTCGATAAAGCACTTGAGTATTTGTGACTTCTGAAGCACTAGAATAATTGTCAGTGTCATAAAGCACTGGAATATATTTAACTGGTTCTCTTCCTCCTATCAGTGAAATACGAAGGATATTGTCTGTCCTGGAGCCATCATCTTCTACCTGTCGATAATCAATAAGGCTTTTTGTCTGCTCGAGTCTGCTGTCTAAAGGGATCTGGTGTCTGCTTAGTCCTGCATCCACCTCTCACGTCTGCCTCCTGGCCTTCTTATTCTTCTTGGTGGGGATTTGACAGCCAGGATGGAGTCTACGAGCTGTGATAGTGTGGTGAGGCGCTGTGGAATGCTGTGTGGTTCAATGCAAGAATTTAAGGAGAGAGTGTGTCCTGTGATTTAGTGCTCTGATAGACGGAGGGAGGAGAGACTGAAGGAGGAGAAAGAACACACACACACACACACACTTAGACGGGGAAAGGACAGATAGGCATATATACCATGTTGTCCAATGGCAGGATTAAAGAACAGATTGTGTATTGTGATTTAACGGTTCGATAGACAGACAGACAGACGGGTGCTAAAAAGACGAATACAGCCACAGAGGAGTGACAGAGAAGAGGCGATACGTGGACCCAGAAAGAGAAGGCTAAAATACCATGGTCTTGAGTTGGTTTACTGCGATATAGTGCTTGGATAAACACTGAGGCTCTAAAAGGACAGGTACACAGAACAAACTGACACAGAAGAGACAGATGCAGACACAGTAAGCAGACACAGAAGAGACATAAAAGATAAAAGCAAAATCCGGAAAAAGAACAACCACAGACCAACCAACAGACACTTGAAGAACACAGGAAGAACAGACAAGATGGCGCCAATGTTCTGCACGAAGCTCTTTCCTTGGAGCAAATCTGCGAAGAACAAGAAGGAATCCAGTGCCAGACCCGCCTTGGACACGGTTTATCCTGAGCCACAAGAGGAGGGGGAGGCGTGCCCCTACTGGACCCACGTTCAGTGTAACCCGCCGTCTGGAAGCGCCCCTTCAAGTCGCTCTCACACCCCTACCCATACCCCTCTCTTGCCTCCTACGAATCCTGCAAGCCCAGTGCACCACCAGCCCGTTTGTAGAAGCCCGGTCTCGAATCGACGCGCCGCCCATCACCGTAGTCACCAAGTTAAGTGTGGGGGTGAGGGTCCTTATTATAACCCCACCTATAACAACCCCTACAACTCCTCTACGGGTCCTAACAGCCCTGTTGGACATGGAAGCCCCGTTCACTTCACCCCAATTCATCATAGTAATCACAGTTCGTCACACAGCAGCCCAGTACACCCCATACCTGGCTACAGTAACTCGGTACAGCACAGTACGGGACACCCATCATACAGCTCAGGCAGCCAGTGTAGTTTAAGCTATCATGGACCTGGATTCCAGGCCCCTCACAGTAGCCATAACCATCACAGTAGCCCCCATGGGTCAGGATACAATAGCCCAGCCCATCATACATCCGGATACAATAGCCCACATGCGTCCGGATACAATAGCCCACATGCGTCCGGATTCAACAGCCCAGTGCCCCACGCCTCCGGATATAATAGCCCGGCTCACCAGCATTCGGGCTATAATACGCCAGGGCACCACACTTCAGGGTACAATAGCCCGCATGCATCGGGATTTAATAGCCCAGTGCCACACCACT
>NC_137011.1:5590535-5613035 GCF_032717465.1 Coenobita brevimanus | reverse complement strand
TTGGTGAAGCAGATGGTGGTAGTAGACAGTGGTATGGTGAAGGAGGGTAGGATAGAAGGCATAGATGGTGAAACAGAAGATAGTGGTAGTAGAGACAGAGAAAAGATGGTGATAGTAGTAGGCAGTGGTGTGGTGTAGGGTTGATAGAAGGCAAAGATGGTGAAAGAGATGGTGGTATTGCTACTATAGTGGTTAGTGGTATGGTGCAGGTCTGGGTGTTTATGTAGTGTGGATAGGCTTTAGAGTGTGATCGCCCACTTCACAAAATTCGGTGTAAATCAGTGGGACTCGAACCCACTCCAGAACATCCACCGAACCTGACCCTGCCACTTAGTTTTCTTTCTCGTCTTTTTCTCCCTCTCCCTTTGTCGTTTCCTCCTCTTTGCTGTCTTTATTATATTTTCTCTTCTTTCCTCTTTCCTTTCTCTACTCCCTTTTTTTTTTTTACCTGTTGTCCTTTTCCCCATTTCCCTGCCTTTTTCCTTTTCCTCTCGACTTCCTCTTCTCCCCATCTCTTTCCCCTCAACTTTCTCCCCTTCCCTTTTTCCTCTTCTCTGTTTTTCCCATTCGCTTCCCCCTTCTCCCCCCCCTTTCCCATTCGCTTTCGCCTCTCCTTCCCCTTCTTCCTCTCCGTTCTCTTTCTTCCCATCCCCTCTCCCTTCCCTCTTTCCTCCCCATCTCCCTCCCACTTTCCCCTCACCCTCTTCTTCTCCTTTATCTTTCTCTCCCCTCCCCTTCCCTTCCCATCCTCACCTTCCCCTTCTTCCTCTCCGTTCTCTTTCTCTCTCCCTTCCCCCTCTCCTCCCTTCCGTCTTTCTCTTCGTCTTTCCCCTTTTCTTTCCCCTTCCTTGTCCTTATTTCTCCCCAGCCCCACCTTGAAACCCCCCCCCCCTTTGTAAGGAAATTGTTCAGGAAATACGCAGTGCACAGGAAGCGAGTGGGAGGAAAAATGGGGAGGAGTGAGAGGGGAGGTGGTGAGGGGGAGAGGAGAGGTGAGGGGAGATAAGGTGATGGGAAAGCGGAGGTAGTGAGGGGAAGAGGTGGAGGGGAAGTAAGGAGGTGGTAGAGGAGGAGGAGGAGGATTGCACAGGATTACACAGGAAAGCAAACAGCAACAGACCTTATGGTCCTTTCGAGGCTGCTTGTTAGAGAAAACTATGACTACAAGATCTAACTCTACATGCTGAAGGATAAGGATAGTAAAGCAAGAAGGCTCCCCCCACCACCAAACCCTCCAGGAAAAAGTGAGAAAAACCACCATGCAGCATGGAAAAACTGACATGGAATTTTTATAGGAAACACTGGAAAGGAAAAGTCACATTCTATAATACTTTGTCTATAAGCTACCCGACTGAGTAACCTGAAAGAGAAAGTAAACAAATAAAATAATAGTTACGGCATGACATTATAAACCGGTACATTGAGTTAATGGGAAGTCTGTGGACATAACGTGGAAGCTACACACTGCACAGTGTGGATGTTTAGGGGTGGTGCGGCAGCCTTGCCTGGCGCTTTTAAGGTAGGCAGCAGTCAATCAGGCCCTAGTTCCGTTTGCTCCACTGAGACAAGGAACTCTCCCGTGTGGGACAAGTACACAAGTTTCCTCCTGAAGCAGTGACCCCTGGTACATTAAAAAAATCCTGATGGTGGTCACTTGACTAACAGGGACCCTCAGTGATCCACAGCCCATGACAGGTCGAAAGTAAGAGTAGTGACCGTTAACTCAGGGTTATCTGTGCAGATCCTAATCTGTGCTTATATTGCTTTCTTTGCATTGGGGAAATTGAAAAATATATAAGACGGGTGTCTTAGATAAAAGAGGACTGCACAGTGCACAGTGTGGATGTGCAATGCACAGGGAGGAGGAGGAAGAGGAGAAGGAGGAGGAGGAGAAGGAGGAGGAGGAGGAGGAGGAGGAGGAGGAGATGGAGATGGAAGAGATGATGATTATGTTGATGATGATGATGATGACGATGATGGTAATGAGGAGGAGGAGGAGGAGAATAGAGGAAAGTAACGGAAAAAAAAAGTAGGTTCTAGTGAAGAGAGGTGTAAAGGAAATTAAATAAACAGTAACAGATCAAAATATTTCTCATTTCGTGGCCGTCTGTAACTGAGAAAGCAATACCCCCACAGCCAATACTTGAAGGTGAAATAGGTAGGATTTTGTGTGTGAGGTGAGAGTATAGAGGAAGAGTATGATAGGGATGTGTGTGAAAAATTCTCTTTCTCTCTCTCTCTCCTCTTCCTCCTCCTCCTCTTTTCTTCCTCCTTCTCCTCCTCCTTTCCTTCTTCCTCCTTCTCCTCCTCCTCCTTTCTTTCTCCTTCTCCTCCATTAACTCCTCCTCCTCCTCCTCCATTTGTCTCCATTGTAAGTGTAGCCTTATGGTACTCTCTTCCTCTTCCTCTCTCTTTTCTCTTTTTCTCCTGCATACTTCACCTTCCTCTCTCTTTCAGTGCCTCTTTTTTTTTTTCCCCTCTCTCTCTCGCCACCTCTATCTATTCCTCATCTCTCTGTCCTCTCCTTTCCCTCATCTTTCCTACTTTCCTCCCTCATCTCCCTCCTGTCCTTCCTTCTCTTTCAAAATTCATACTTTCTTCTGTCCTTCTCTCCCAGTCAACTTCCCTCTCCCTCTCCATTCCTATTTGCCTCTCTTCCCATCTCCTATCCTTCCGTCCTTTGTTCTCTCCCTCTCTCCCTCCCTGTTTCTCTCCTTCCCTTCCTCCTTCCCTCCCTCCATTACTCTCTACCTCCTCCCTGACTTCTTCCTACCTCCTTTCCTCCTTCCTTCCAACCCTTCCTCCCTCTCCATCTGCCTGTTTCTCACCTTCCATTCTGCTTTCAGCCTCCTTCCCCACTTCCTCCCTCCCTCTCCCTCCCTCCCTGCCTCTCAACTTCCCTATTTCTTCAGAGAAATTACCAATATGCCGGGAATCGAACCCGAGACTCTCAGGTGAGAGCCAGGCAGCATACCACTACACCACGACCAGGTCTCGGGTTCGATTCCCGACATATTTTTCTCTGATGATTTTTCCTGTGTATAAAATACAGGTTCTCTCTTCATTCTGACTTGCCGTAAGTGTTTGGGATAGATTAAAAGCATCTACTTGCCCGAGTGCCAGGGGGTTAACTCATCCTCTTCATGCCCACAGTGGGGGCGGAGGGACGTTGGTTACAAGATTGTGACAACGTGAGTTAACTTTTACCTGGTCGTGGTGTAGTGGTATGCTGCCTGGCTCTCACCTGAGAGTCTCGGGTTCGATTCCCGGCATATTGGTAATTTCTCTGATGATTTTTCCTGTGTATAAAATACAGGTTCTCTCTTCTTTCTTCTTCCCTATTTCTCTCCCTCCTCCATTCTTCTCTTCTCCTTACCGTACATCCCTCCTACACCCCTCCGTCCCCTATCCTTTCCTCCGTCTCTACCTCCCTCCTTTTCTCTCTACCTCCCTCTCTCCCTTGCTCTCTACCTCCCTCCCTCCCTATCTCCCTCCCTGCCTAATGGAAAGGGTGTCATGGGTAATTAGTTCCTTAGAGCTTCTCAGAGTGCCTTCAATCACCCTTCCATCCTTCATTCTTTCATTCATTCATTCATTCATTCTTTCAGTCATTCATTTATTCCTTCTTTCATTCTTTCATTCATACATTTCTTCATTCATCCATCTAGTCATCCTTCCTTCCTTCCATCAGTCATCTATCTATCTATCCCTTCCTTTTCTTTCCTTCATCCTTCCATCAGTCATCCATCTATCTATCCCTTCCTTTTCTTTCCTTCATCCTTCCATCCATCACTTCATTCTTCATCCTTCTCACTCCTCATCCTTCTCTGTGTCTCTCCTTCCATCCCTCTCACTATCCCTCCAACTTTCCTCATTCCTTCATCCATCCGCCATCCTTCCTTCTCCCTCTCTTTTTTCTCTCCCTTCCCTCCCTCCCTCCTTTCTCTCTCCCTCCCCTCCCGTGTTTTTGTCCTCTCTCCTCCTCTTTTTTTTCTGTTTTTTTTTTTTCTCGTCTTATCTTACCTTCTTTATTCCGTCCCCTCTCTCTCTCTCTCTCTCTCTCTCTCTCTCTCTCTCTCTCTCTCTCTCTCTCTCTCTCTCTCTCTCTCTCTCTCTCTCAGGATTATCGGATTATTGGCCTCTAATCCTGACCACCTCACTAATCCGGAATTGGCTCCTGTGGGGGAAAAGAGAGAGAGAGAGAGAGAGAGAGAGAGAGAGAGCTAAGCAAAGGAGGTCGAGATAATCTAAATTGCTCTCCCCACTTTCTCCCCTCCTCCTCCTTCCTTCCTTTCTTCCTTCTCTCCCTCCCTTCCTTCCTTCCTTCCTTCCTTTCCTTTCCTCTTTCCTTTCCTTTCCTTTCCTTTCCTTCCCTTTCCTTTCCTTCCTTCCTTCCTTCCTTCCTTACTCATATCCTCCTCTTCTTTTAATGTAACCAGCTCAGCAAGAAATTCTCTCTCTCTCTCTCTCTCTCTCTCTCTCTCTCTCTCTCTCTCTCTCTCTCTCTCTCTCTCTCTCATGTTTATCTAAGCCTGGCCGCCGCTCTCTCACCTATCTGATATAACCCATCCCATATCCTCTCTCTCTCTCTCTCTCTCTCTCTCTCTCTCTCTCTCTCTCTCTCTCTCTCTCTCTCTCTCTCTCTCTATCGTCAACATAATTGCCTCAACTTGTGTCCCTTTTACTTTGCTCAGTCAGAGAGAGAGAGAGAGAGAGAGAGAGAGAGAGAGAGAGAGAGAGCCTGGCCTCACTCAACTCTCTAGCCGCGCACGCACGCAGGCACTCAATTAGGTGCCAGGCGTCAGTCTCCTGCATCTTGCACGCCCACACATATTGCACACACACACACACACACACATTCTGTCTGTGTCTGTCTGTCCCTCTGTCTGTCTGTCTGTCAGTCTGTCTGTCAGTCTGTCTGTCTGTCTGTCTGTCTGTCTGTCTCTCTCTCTCTCTCTCTCTCTCTCTCTCTCTCTCTCTCATGTAAAGTGGCTCACGCACACAAAATTGGTGAGTTACACACGACGAGCACTCACACGCACACTTTACGAATGAGAGAGAGAGAGAGAGAGAGAGAGGGGGGAGATTGTGAGGTCTTCTGTCATTTTTTTTTTCATTATCTTGCTCATTTACTATCTCACTGGATATCAATTTGTCATGTAGATAGATAAATAGATAGGTAGATAGATTGATAGATAGATAGATAGATTGATTGATAGACAGACAGGTAGGAAAATAGCTTAAACTGAGAGGGAGAGAATGTGTGTGTGTGTGTGTGTGTGTGTGTGTGTGTGTGTGTTTATTGCTCCATCGAGGTGATCCAGTCCAAGATCTTACAGAAAAAAACTTACTTCCTAGAGAGAGAGAGAGAGAGAGAGAGAGAGAGAGAGAGAGAGAGAGAGTGAGAGAGAGAGAGGTTGGATTTATTAAAGTCATCCAACTGTTATTGTGCTTTATTGAAACTTAGTAAAACACACACACACACACACACACACACACACACACACACACACACACACACACACACACACACACACACACATTTCTCTCTCTCTCTCTCTCTCTCTCTCTCTCTCTCTCTCTCTCTCTCTCTCTCTCTCTCTCTCTCTCTCTCTCTCTCTCTCTCTCTCAAGTGTAGTGGTTTAATGTGCCAGTCGGGGTGAATCGATTCGAATCCATTACAAGCTTATGAAAGAAATTTGGATCATGCAATTCCACCATCCGTTCACTCGATGTAGTGCTGTCTTCACGTGAGTCAAGTGTGAATGATATATTTGATGATTTTCTCTAACCCAGGAAGGTATTTGCTACGCTGGGTGGTAACCATAAAACATCTGTGTGTCTGATTATATCAAATTATTAATGTAATAATCTTCCTTTTATATTTTTCCCAGTCTTTCTCACCCCCTCCCCTTCTCCCTCCCGCTCCCCCTCCACCTTCCCCTCCCCTCCCCTCCCCTCCCCTCCCCTCCCCTCCAAATGAAGACAGGCACCTAAGGACATGAAACTTTACAAAACAAGAAGAAACATTTTAGAACACAAGGCGAAACTTAGCGAAAATAAACACACCTTGAGCGCGACGCCAGCCATCTCTTTCATAATTTTACGTTCCAAGTTTCAGTAAGTTTCGATCAGTTCTTTTTTGGCTTTTTTTATTTTTTATTTTTGATATATTGAAGAAAAAAAAATGTTGGAGGTTGGGATGTGTATTGTTTTTTTTTTTGGGGGGGGGCGGGATAGGGAGGGGTGTATAATTGAATTGTGGCCTGTTACGTCTGTGCACGCAATAAAACACACACACACACACACACACACACACACACACACACACACACACACACACACACACACACCACACATTGTACATAGTCTGTCTATTATTCATCTACATAACCATAAACATCTAGGTACACATTCTTCCCTAAATACACATACGCGTACACACAGACACTTCCTCGAAATACAGTCATGGATATACAGTAAACACACACACACACACACACACACACACACACACACACACACACACACACACACACACACACACACACCTTCCCTGAAAGACATTTGTAAGTGTAACCTGAGAAAAGAATTTAGATTATGTTGAGTGTTTTTTTGGGGCATATTTGGGTATCTTTGGGTATTTAATTACGAGATTTTCAGCACGAAGGAAGAGGGGGGAGGGAAGGAAGGAAAGGGGAAGGAGAGTAAAAAGGGAGGAAGGAAAGAAGGGAGGAGGAAAGGAAGAAAAAATGGGGAAAGGTAAAAAGGGAAGATGGTAGGAAGAGGTGGAGGAAGAAATAGAAGGAGGGGAAAAAGGGAGGAAGGAGGAAAGGAAGGAGTGAAAGAAGAAAAGAAGGAAGGTAAAAAGAAGGAAAGAGGAAAGGAAGGAATGGAATGATGGAATGGAGGGGAAGTGAGGTGAGGGGAAAGGAAGAAAAAGGAAAGCTGAGAATAAGAGATGGAAGGAGAGGAAATATTGAGAGAGGAGTGGAGCGAGAGGAGTGGAAAAAGGTAGGAAGAAAGGAGAGAGAGAGAGAGAGAGAGAGAGAGAGAGGGGATGATGGAGGAGTGGAGAAAGAGAGAGAAAAAACACCATACATCACGACGCCTTTCAAACTCCCTTCTTGTGGTCGCGTTGGAGGGATGGAGGAAAGGAGGAAAAATGGAGAGACGGAGGAAGGATGGAGGAAAGATGAAGGAAGGAGGAAAAATGGAGAGACGGAGGAAGGATGGAGGAAAGGTGAAGGAAGGAGGAAGAGAGGGAGGGAGGGGCAGAAGGAAGGACGGAAGGAGGATAGGAAAGGTGGAAGGAAGAATATGTGGAGGGATGATAGGAGGGAGAAAATGGAGGAGAGAAGGGAAAAGTGGAGAGAAGGAGTGAGGAAAGAAAAGGAAGTGGGAAGGAGAGAGAAACGAAGGGAGAGAGAGAGAAAGAGAGAGAGAGAGAGAGAGAGAGAGAGAGGAGAGAGAGAATGAGGAGAGAGGGAGGAAGGGAGGAGAGAAAATGATGGGGGATAGAAAGGGAGAGTAGAAAGAAGTGTAAAGAGGTAAGAAGAGGGAGAGACAAGATTGAGGGAGAGGAAAAGGGAAGGGATGGAGGAAGAAAGAGAGAAGATGGGAGGAGAGAAAAGGGAGGGAGAGAGGAAGAGAAAAGGGAGAGAGGGAGGGAGAGAAAAGAGGAGGAGAGAGGGAGAGAAAAGGGAGGGAGAGAGGGAGAGAAAAGAGGGGGAGAGAGGGAGAGAAAAGGACCTTAGGGAGACATTGAAATAGAGGGAGAAAGAGCTATACTTCTCCCTTAGATACCCTCCCCTTCACTTCATTATCTCTCTCTCTCTCTCTCTCTCTCTCTCTCTCTCTCTCTCTCTCTCTCTCTCATCCCGTATTAATGAACCCCCAGCCTGTGAAATGAAGGTCCCTGTCTTCCCATTTTCTTAACATTTCTTTTTTATTTTATCGTATTTCTTCATTTATTTGTGCCATTTGAGATTTCTCCTCCCTTTTTTGTGTCTTCCCTCCTTCCTCCTTCCCTCTTTCCTTCCTTCCTCCCTCCTTCCCTCATTCCTTCCTTCCTTCCTTCCATTCCTGATTTATGTACTCTCCATCTATTTTCTCATCTGTCTATCTGTCCGTCCTTCCTTCCTTCCTTCCTTCCTTCTTTCCTTCCTTCCTTCCTTCCTTCCTTCCTTCCTTCCTTTCCAGATTTATGTACTCTCTCTCCACCTATTTTCTCATCTGTCTATCTGTCCTTCCTTCCTTCCTTCCTTCCTGATTTATGTACTCTCCATCTATTTTCTCATCTGTCTATCTGTCCTTCCTTCCTTCCTTCCCTCCTTCCTTCCCTCCCTCCTTCCCTCCTTCCCTCCTTTCTTCCTTCCTTCCTTTCCAGATTTATGTAATCTCTCTCCACCTATTTTCTCATCTGTCTATCTGTCCTTCCTTCCTTCCCTCCTTCCTTCCTTCCTTCCTTCCTTCCGTCCTTTCTTGATTTATATTATTTCCATCCATCTATTTTTTCCCTCTATGCAAGAACACTTCCCATCAGTCATCAGCTCATGTGTGTCTATCCACCAGACTGTATCTATTTTTCCTCTATCCATCTATCCACTAGTTCATCAGTACATTCATTCATTCATCCATCCATACGTATGTCCTTCTCTACTTCAGTCCATCCATCGATTCATTCATGCATACACATATCCATCAGTCGTCGATCAGTCCGTCCGTCTATCCATCCATCCATCGAAATGTCATTCTATCCATCCATCCATCCAAATGTCTTTCTATCCATCCATCCATCCATCTATATCTGTCCATCAGCCTACCCATCCATCCATCCATCTATCCATCCATCCATCCATCCATCCATCTATCCATCCATTAATGTATCCATCCATCCATCCATCTATCCATCCATCCATCCATTCATCCATTTATCTATCCATCCATCCATCTATCCATATATCTGTCAGTCCACCCATCCTTCCTTATAGATCTTTCCCTATCCATCCATCCACTCATCCATCTATCCATCTATCGATCCATCTATCCAAGGCCAGCTCCAATCAGAATCTCACCGGGGAATCCCCATGTAGCCCATTTTCTCTCGAGCAGGGGGGGCTTGTGCATGTTATCTCACTCGATCCTTATTCTTTTTTTCTGGTTATTTTCTTTCGATTGATCTGTTCATTTTCCCTCCTCCTCCTCCTCCTCCTCCTCCTCCTCCTCCTCCTCTCATATTTATGCTTCCTCTGTTCTCTCCTCTCTCGCCTTTCTCCCCTCTTTATTTCACTTCCTTTCTGATCATTATTCTGTTTCATTTTCCCCTTCATCTCTCTCTCTCGCTCTCTGTGTGTGTGTGTGTGTGTGTGTGTGTGTGTGTGTGTGTGTGTGTGTGTGTGTGTGTGTGTGTGCTTTCGGAAGGCGAGGCTAATGAGTAAAGTTTGAGGAGGAGGAGGAGGAGGAGGAGGAGGAAGAGGAAGAAGAGGAGGAGGAGGAGGAGGAGGAGGAGGAGGAAAATGACAGGAAACTAAAAACGAAAAAAAAAGAATAGGAAATAAAAATGAAGACAATAAAGAGAGGTTGATAAGAGTTACATAGATACACAGACCTTACGATTGGGAGGGAGAGAGAGAGAGAGAGAGAGAGAAGGATAGGGGTAGCTATGATATTGCGAAATGAAAGGAAGATTGCAAGATTGAGGGGTGGGGCGATGTATAGTTGTCTAGCCCTCCCTTCTCTCCCCTTCCTCCTACCTTCCCTCCTCTTACCTTTCTTTTCCTTCCCTCCCTCTACCCTTCCTTTCCCTCTACCCTTCCTTTCTCTCCTCTCCCCTTCCCCCTGCCTTCCCCTCTCTTACCTTTCATTTCATTCCATCATTCTTCCCTTCCTTTTCCCCCTCTCCCTCTTCCCTTCCTTTTCTTTCCCTTCCCTTCCCTTCCCATCCCTTCTCTCTTCCCCTTTCTTTCTATTCATCTTTCCCTCCTCCTCCTCCTCCTCCTCTTTTCTTCAGACATTCCAATTTCTTACTTATCCTCTATCCTTGTCAAAAACACGATCTTGCATTTCCTTGTTTAGTCATTTAATTTTTCATCTCGCACTTTGTCTTCCTTTGTTCACATTTTCCTTCTCCCTCCGTTCCTCCGCCTCCCTTGCCCGTCGTTCAGAGAGAGAGAGAGAGAGAGAGAGAGAGAGAGAGAGAGAGAGAGAGAGAGAGAGAGAGAGAAAGAGAGAGAGAGAGAGAGAGAGAGAGAGAGAGAGAGAGAGGAATCAATATACTGGCCAGACTAGATGAATCTTGGTTATGCTCGCACCGGCTTGAGATGAGACGAGAGAGAGAGAGAGAGAGATAGCGAGAGAGAGATTTAGTGGGAAATGAGAGAGGAAGACAATAGAAAGTAAGCAATTGAAGGAGAGGGAGGACATGAGATTGAAGGAGTGACAGATGAGCGAAAGGAAGGGTGGTTCAGAAAGAGAAAGAGAGAGAGAGAGAGAGAGAGAGAGAGATTATGTTTATGATTGAGAATGTGATAGAAAATGGGAAGGGAAAGAGAGAGAAAGGAAGAAGTGAAGAGGAGATGAAATTAAAGAAAGAATAGGGTAAGATAATAGGTGGTTGAGAGAGAGAGAGAGAGTGAGAGAGAGAGAGAGAGAGAGCGAGAGAGAGAGCCAATCTAATAATCCTGATAGACATAACATTGAGGTGGGTTCCTTAATCTTCCCTCCTCTCTCTCTCTCTCTCTCTCTCTCTCTCTCTCTCTCTCTCTCTCTCTCTCTCTCTCTCTCTCTCTTCCTCTCTCTTCTCCTCTCCTCCTTCCTCCACTGCTCTCTACTCTTCTCCTCTTCCTACTCCTCCTCACTTATTCCTCCTCCTCCTCATCTTATTCCTCCTCCTCCTCATCTTATCCCTCCTCCTCTTTTCATCCCCTTCCTCTCCCTCCTCATTATTAGTCTTCTCTTCCCCTCGTTATTTCTCCCCTCTCCCCTTCTCTTCCCTCTCTCTTCCTCTCTTCTCCCTATGTTCTCTCATACTTTCCATCCCTTCCCGTTTTCTCTCTTCTCCCCAGCTCTCCTCTCCTCTCCTCTCTTTTTCTCTCCTCTCCTCTCCTGTCCTACCTTCTCCCCTCTCTCCTCTCCTCTCCTCTCCCATCCTATCCTCTCCTCTTCTCTTTTTCTCGTGCATCCCTTCATCCTAACCTCATAAATAAATCCATATGCCGATCAGAACAGTTTATTAGTAACATTAACAGTAACTTTGTCATTCCCTTTTTCTCCCTTTATCCGTGGTCTGTTTCCCATTATCTTGGCGTAAATTACCATCTCTCCATCTTGAATGATGAGTTATAGAAAGGGATGACCGGTAGTTTATAGTGCGTGTCACGAAGAAGTGCTATGAAAAGGATGCGTGTAGAGCCGTAGCATTTTATTTTTTCTTTCTTTATTCTTTTTTCTTTCTTTTTTTTTTTTTTTTTTTTTTTTTGCAACTGAGCCACGGGATATAAGCAAAGGGACGAAAATCTCTCTTCTCATCGGTTAAAGAAGCTCCCTAACACCTCTTCCTAGGCGATTTATTTGCTGATTGCACCTTACTGTCATCTGTGTTATTTAAATCATTCTAATTATCACCATTCACCTCATAAATAGCGCACAGAATTTTATTAACCGGCCGCATCCAAAAATAAATCGCTAAGGAAGAGGTGTTAGGGAGCTTCTTTACTGGCGAGAACACGGGCCGTCTTATCTCTCTAGGGGCGGTATTCTAGTAGGGTTAGGAAGCTTATTAACACCTCTTCCTTACCGATTTATTCCTGATTCTGCTCCGTTACTATATTCTTGTGTGTTATTCGAAGCTTACTAACACCTCTTCCTTACCGATTTCTTTCCGAGTCTGCTTCGTAACTATATTCTTGTGTGTCATTCGAAGCTTACTAACACCTCCTCCTTACCGATTTATTCCTGATTCTCCTCCGTTACTATATTCTTGTTTGTTATTTTTGGCATCTATGTCGATATTGGAATGACGTAAGAGGCAAACCAAGGGATATTAATGATCAGTTTGGAAAATAAATCGCCAAGGAAGAGGTGTTAGGGTCCTCCATTATCCGTTCCCCCTGAGTCATCGTGTAAAAAACAATATGACTAATTTCTCTTCATTCTACCTATAGCCAGACGCCAAAATCCCATAAGGGGTGGCCACAAACAAATCGCCTCCATGTCGCCCTGTCCCCTGCCATTCCGCTGCCCTCCCTCCAACTCACACACCCCCTCTCTCACATGCATTATTCCCTCCCCCATTAAAATTCCCCATTATTTTTATCAAGACCATTTATGACTAGTAAAAAAATTGCTTGGCTTTCATGGTATTTTTTTTTTCATTATATTTCCTTCCCATTATTTTTTTTTACTAACGATTTTTGCTTTTTTTTTTTTTTTAGGTGAGTGTGTGGAAGACAACGAAAATTGTGAGAAATGTCAAAGTGTAAGTACTGATCTCATTTTCTGTGTGTGTGTGTGTGTGTGTGTGTGTGTGTGTTCTGGGATTGTTATAACTTTTTGAGATGGTATGTGTGTGTGTGTGTGTTTGTGTGTGTGTGTGTGTGTGTGTGTGTGTGTGTGTGTGTGTGTGTGTGGTCAGAGATATTTACAGCTTTCTGAGATGCTGTATAGTTTTTTTTTTAGATAAACTTTTGAGATGGGATTTTTCCATTTCAGGATCAAATCTATTTTTGAATGCTTGCCCGTCTAACTTCTCAAGAGTGTATATCTATCTATATCTTTGTATCTATCTACCTGTATCAAATCTGTCTATCGGTATGTCTATCTATTTTTCCTTGTATACGTTTGTCTTCGTCTGTAACCACGATCTGTCTCTAATTTGTACTTATCTGTCGCTCAGTCTGTCAGTCTGTGTATCGATTAATTTATCTATCTGACTATCTATCTATCTATCTATCTATCTGGCTGGCTTTTCCAGTTTATCTTTTTTTCTTTACCTGTGTTTATATATCAGTAATTATGTATTTAC
Source organism: Coenobita brevimanus (assembly GCF_032717465.1). Classification (NCBI taxonomy): domain Eukaryota; kingdom Metazoa; phylum Arthropoda; class Malacostraca; order Decapoda; family Coenobitidae; genus Coenobita; species Coenobita brevimanus. The sequence continues at coordinate 5,600,011 of NC_137011.1, read as the reverse complement.
CTGTCTTTCTTTCCATCTGTCTATCTGTCTATCTATCCATCTGTCTAATTTATCTATCCATCTATCTAAGCTGTCAATCTGTCTAAATATCAATCTATCTATCTATCTGTCTATGTATCTATCTGTCTATCTATCTATCTATCTATCTACCTGTATTCGGTGGAACTGCAGGTGACAGAAATTTATGGGCAGTATTTCCGATCCATTTCAGCCCTTCCATATCAGTGACCGCTCAAGGGATGGATAGGGATAGAAAGGGATAGAAGGTGGGATAGAATTGGGTGGGATTGGGTAGGATTGGATAGGGTTGGGTAGGATTGAATAGGGTTGGTAGGATAGAATAGGGCTGGGTAGGAGTGGATAGGGTAGGGTAGGATTGGACAGGGGTAGGATTGGATAGGGTTGGATAGGATTGGATAGGGTTGGGTAGGATTGGCTAGGGTTGGGTAGGATTGGATAGGGTTGGGTAGAATTGGATAGGGTTGGGTAGGAGTGGATAGGGTTGGGTAGGATTGAATAGGGTTGGGTAGAATTGGTTAGGGTTGGGATGGATGGGATATGGTAGGATTGGTTTGGATAGGATGTAGATGGAGTGAAGATAGGAGTGAATAGTCAAAGGTAGTTTTGGATAGGAGAGAGAGAGAGAGAGAGAGAGAGAGAGTTAAGCCTGACACTTCAATTTCCTTGTTCTCCTACATTTCTTCCTCCGTTGTCTTCCATTTCTCTCTCTCTCTCTCTCTCTCTCTCTCTCTCTCTCTCTCTCTCCTCTTCATTGCTCCCCTTTTGCATTTCCTTCTGTTTCCACGGACGGTGACGAGAGAGAGAGAGAGAGAGAGAGAGAGAGAGAGAGAGGGGGGGGGGGGAATCTGTCAAGGATGGACAATAGCTGGGCTGAGATGTGGAAGTCAGGGATTAGAGAGAGAGAGAGAGAGAGAGAGAGAGAGAGAGAGAGAGAATAACTGTGTACTCTATGTGTACTCGTGCGTCGTCAGTCCGTGTGTATTAATGTGTATAGTTATTTTCAAGCGTGCAAATTGTCACCTGGTATTGCATTAGCTATACACACACACACACACACACACACACACACACACACACACACACACACACACACACACACACACACACACACACACACACACACACACACAAGCATACCCGTGCACAACCCATCACGACACAAACATACCAGCAGCTACACACACACACACATACGCACACAGAGGGGAGTAGTGGATGTGTACATAGTTTAGCCATACTACCCCCCCCACCTGCAAGGTTTCATGGTAATTGTGAAAATATTGATTCACTACTCTCGTACACACCCTCACGTCCCTTCCCCTCTCCCAGTTTCCCCTCTTTCTTCTCTCCCCTTTTCTCCTTCCCCTTTTTCTTCCTCTTCATTTCTACTTCGTCCTTCCTCTGTCAACCTTCTTTACTCTCTTCCTCCCTTCCCTTCCATCGTTCCCTCTCTTTAACTCCTTCTCTTCTCCCTTCCCTTCTCTCCCTCTTTTCTTTCTCTCTTGCTCTCTCCTATCTTGCTGTCAACTTTTTCTATCGTCTCTTCCTTTTCCCCTCCGCCCCACTTCCTCCTCCCCTTTTCTTTCTCTTCCCCTCGTTTTCCACTCTCTCCCCCAACTCTGTGTTGTACATTTTCCCCTCCTCTAACCCCCTAAGTCAGCTGTCTTTTACTCATCTTTCCTCCCCGCCTCATCTTCCCTCTTTTCCTCCTCCTCCTCCTCCTCCTCCTCCTCCTCCTCCTCTTTCCTTCTGTACTTTCTTCTCTCTGTCTCCCTCTTTTCTTTCTTCCCTCTCGCCTTTCCCCTTCTCAATTTCTTCCTCCCCCCCTCCCTGTCCCATCTCCCCTCTTCCCCTCCCCTTCATCCCCACTGTCACCTCCACTTTCCCTCTTTCCCCTCTCTTCCTCCTTTCTTCCATCTTCCGCTTCCCTCCCTCCCTCCCTCCCTACTTTCTTCCCTCTACCTCGAAACTTAATTTTTTTCCCCCTCCTTCCCTCATTCTGCCTCGCCCTCACCCATTCACTATCATCCAGCCCCTTCCCTCACTCCTTTAGCTTCTTACTCTCTCCCCTCACCTCCTCAGTCTCTCCTCTTCCTCATTCCTAACCTCCCCTCTTTTCTCTCCCTCATTCTTTCTCTTTTCCTTGTCTCCTCCCTTTTCTCTTGCATTTCCTCTTCCCTTCTTTCATTCTCTCCTCCTCTCCTCCCTTCCCTCTCTTCCCTTCCCTCATTCCTTCCTCTCCCTGTCTTCCCTTTTCTCTCCTCCTCCTCCTCCACTTCTTCCCTCACCTTCCCCTTCCCCTCTCCTTCCCCGCCCCCTCTACAATCCTCCCAGCCCCTTGTCGCATTTCCTCATCTCTCACACTCATTCCTATCTCTTTCACCTTTATATATGATTCTCTCTCTCTCTCTCTCTCTCTCTCTCTCTCTCACACACACACACACACACACACACACACACACACACACACACACACACACACACACCATAAGTATTAATATTAAGTGACCCCTGCCCTCTCAACCAACATGTTAATATTAGTCCTTATGATAGAGCTGTATAGAGGCGAAATTGGAGTGTTTTATTAGGTTTGACAGTCTTTGTGTGTGGATGAGTGATAGCTCAAAGAGAGAGAGAGAGAGAGAGAGAGAGAGAGTAGTTATATTTGCGTGCCTGCGTTTGCATGTATGGCTTATCGCTTGTAGTTATGCGTAAATTGTGTGTGTGTGTGTGTGTGTGTGTGTGTGTGTGTGTGTGTGTGTGTGTGTGTGTGTGTGTGTGTGTGTGTGTTATTGATCTGCATATGTGTATTAGTTTCCTGCTGTCTGTTTGCATGTACAGTACGGGTAAATGACATCTGTGTGTGTGTGTGTGTGTGTGTGTGTGTGTGTGTGTGTGTGTGTGTGTGTGTGTGTGTGTGTGTGTGTGTGTGTGTGTGTGTAAGTGGCGTGGGCCGTCGTTAATCCGGACACATTACTTAATAAGGCGTTATTCCCTTGTCCTGTGGTGGCTCTGTTAAGGGTATGCTGGTAGTGTGCTAGCTCTACTCTCTCTCTCTCTCTCTCTCTCAGTAAATTTGTCCCACGCATACATCATCCTATTTGCATTATCGTGTTTCATTCCTGCCTCGCCTCTGCCTCACCCTGCCTCTCCCTGCCTAACCCTGCCTCTCCCTGCCTCACCCTGCCTCTCTCTGCCTTTTCCACTCCTGCCTGCCTCTTGTTAGCTTCCCCTCAGCTTTCTGTTTTGTTCCTAATTTCTTTTTCCTCTTCTTCCTCTTTTCTGCTCTTTTTCCCCCCACCTCTCTTCCTCTTTTTCTCGCTTTTATCTTTATTTCGCCTTGTTTTTCTGCCTCTTTTTCTCTCTCTGTAACTCAGTATTATTTGTTGTATTATTTACCTTGCTCGCTCTCTCTCTCTCTCTCTCTCTCTCTCTCTCTCTCTCTCTCTCTCTCTCTCTCTCTCTCATCACCTCTTCTACTCCATTATATCATTTCCTTTTTTTCCTTGCTCTCTTTTCCTTGTCTCTCTGCCTCTCTTTATTGCCTTGCCACTTCCATTATTCTTGCATTATCTCTCCCTTTTTATTTTTTTTATCTTATTCGTTCATTTTTCCCCTTCCTTTTTCCTTGTTTTTAATCGTTCTTCCTGCCCTGTCTTTCTTCTTCATTCTTTTGTTTTACTCTGTCTTTCTCTGTCTCTGTCTGTCTATGTCTGTCTGTTGTCTGTCTGTCTCTGTCTCTCTGTCTCTGTCTGTCTGTCTCTGTCTGTCTGTCTGTCTGTCTGTCTGTCTGTCTCTCTCTCTCTCTCTCTCTCTCTCTCTCTCTCTCAAAAATCCTGTAGAGGCAGTGAAAATGCTTAAGTGGCTTCCTGACCTACAAAGGATAGTTCTGCCTAACTTTTATCTACCTCAAGCTCTGCCTCACCCCTGCCTACCCCTTTCTCACCTCTGCCTGCCTCTGCTTCACTCATGCCTAACCTCTGCCTCACCTTACTTCTGCACCCTTGCCTCTCCTCTCTTTTATAGCCTTACCTCCAAACTTATCTAGCCCAATCCCTGCCATAGTCCTACCTAACCCCTGCCTTACCCTTGCCTCACCCTTGCCTCACCCCTGCCTCTCCTGCCTCACCCTTGCCTTACCCCTGCCTCACCCCTGCCGCCTCACCCTTGCCTTACCCTTGCCTCACCCTGCTTCAAGTCGCGTTCTTGCCATACTCATTTACTTAGTGTGTGAACAGGAGAATAAAGTATTTAACTGAGAGAGAGAGAGAGAGAGAGAGAGAGAGAGAGAGAGAGCATAATCAGGATATGAGATGTGACAAGGGTGTTAAATTGAGGGGAGTCCAGAATGGTTACAAGCAGAGGGAGTGCAAAGGAGTTCAAAGGGAGAGAGGCAGGGAATTCAAGAGATCTAGGTGGACAGAGAATTCAAAAGCTTAATCTGTGAGGAATTCAAGAAAGGGTAGAAGGGTATAGGGGCACGAGTACAGATGAATGCAAATGGAAAGTTACATTGGTAGGAATACAAAGTAGTAGAGAGAGAGGTCAAAAATACAGATGGATGAAAGAAGACGAAGGGGCTGAATACAAGGGAATGCAAAATACTTAAGAATGTTATACAAAATGTAGAGAGGAGTTCAAAGGAGTACAAACCAGTGCAAGCAAAATGAAAAAGTAATCTCTCTCTCTCTCTCTCTCTCTCTCTCTCTCTCTCTCTCTCTCTCTCACACACACACACACACACACACACACACACACACACACACACACACACACACACACACACACACACACACACACACACACACACACACACACACACACACACACACACACACACACACACAAACACACACACACACACTGAAAAAAATCTCATGTATGTATTGGAAAAAAGTATAATAGATTTTTTTTTTTTCGTCTCTTTTCCTGCCGGCATCCTGTCACGTAAGAGGCCATTAGATCACTTTCTTTTTCCCTGTTTTTTTTCCCTTTCTCCTTCATCCCTCTTCAACCTCTCACTTTTCCTTCCCTCCTCCTCTCCCTCTCTGTACTTTGCTCTCCCCGATCCCTCCATCCTTCTATCCTATCTTCTATCCTTCCCTCCTTCTCTCCCTCCCTCTGCCTTGTTATCCTCTTCCCTCCTTCCGTCCCTCTCCCTTTCTCTTCTCTACTATCCTTGTCATTTACTTAAAAAAATGAATACTTTATGACCTAGCCTATAACAAACAGCCGCGAAATAACGAATAGGTCTGTTTCTGTTTGCCTTCCTTTGTACTCCTTTGTACTCCCACTTTGGCTTCATCATTCCCCCTTTCCTTCCTCTCTTCTGTCTCTTCCTCCGTCCCTCCCTTTTCTCTGTCTCTCCATCCTCCTTCCCTCCCTCTTCTCTCTGTCCCTCCTGTCTCCATCCCCCCATCCTCTTTCCTTCACCTTCTTTCCCTTTTCCATTTGACCTACTCATTTCCTTCTGTCATTTATTTTACTTCTTTTTCCTTTTTTTCCTCTTCTCTCTCCTTTTCTTTTGTCTCTCCCTCTTTCCTGCTTCCTCTTTTATCTCTGTTCCGTACTTCCTCCATCCATCTCTCTTTCTTTCCTCTTCTCTCCCCCTCTCCTTCCCCTTCTCCCTGTCTTTCTCTTCTCTCCCTCTTTCTTTCTTCTTTCTCCTCCTTTCCGTCCCTTTCTCTCCCCCTTTCCTTCCTCTTTCCATCTTCTTGTTAACCTGCACTTCCTCTTTCCTCCATCCTTCTTCCTTTATCTTCTTACAGTTTGGCCCTCCACTTTGCTCTCCTCTTTCATCGATCTTCTCTTTTTCCTCTCCCCCTCTCTCCTCCTCTCCTCTCTTATTTTCCCTCGGGCACTCCCCTCTTCTTCCTTGCTCATCCATTACGTTGCATCACATCATCATTTTTCTTCTTCCTTCTTCTTTTTCTCCCTCTTTCCATCCTCTTCTCTCTTCCATGCGTCTTCCTTTCCTCTTATCTTCCTTGTTCTTTCCCCCCCTCCCCTCCTGCCATCCCTTTCCTTCCTCCTTCCCCCTTATCTCCCTCACACCCTTAGCCTCCCTCCCCTCACCTCAGTGTCCCCCTCCCCCTCCCTTCTTCCCTCCACACTCACACCTCCCTTCCCCTCCCCTCTGTCACCATTCCCCCCTCCCTCCTTCCCTCCACACCCATACCTCTCTTCCCTTCCTTTCCCCTCCTCAGTCCCTTCTCTTCTTCCCTTCCTTGCACATCTCCCCACATCCCTACCTTCCCTTCTGTCACGCCATCTCACCCTCCCACCCCTTCCCCTCACTCCCACACCCCCACACCCATGTAACCCAACACCATACGTATAAATGTTTAACAACCCCACCCACCCACCCCCACCTACAAAACACGAAGGTCAAACTCGTCTCCTCAGTTCCTCTCCTTTGCCACTGTTTTGACTTGAGGGTTATGTTGATGTTGAAGGAAAAAGGGTAGAGTCAGAGGAGATTTCCAGGGGGGGTAGACAGATAGGTGGCACAGATGGTGAACGAGAAGTAGATAGTTGTATGGAAGGGTAGATGCAAAATACAGATGGTGAAACAGGAGATGGTGCTTGTAGACAGTGATATTTTGGAGGGCAGTGACGATGAAAGACTAGACGGTGGTATGGTAGGGCAGATACGAGGAACAGACGGTGAAGTAAGAAGAGTGTGGAAGTGGACAGTGGTATGGTGTAGGAGAGTAGAAAAGGCACAAAAGCACGGATAGGGAAGTAAAAGATAGTGGCAGTAGACATTAGTATGGTGTAGGTTTCGTTATTTGTTTGTTGTGGAGAGACGTTAGTTTGTGAACGTCTATCTATCTATTGCCAGACGCCATAATCCCTTAAGGGGTGGCCATTTGACTTTGAGTTATTGGTTTTATGGGGAGGGGCACTAACCCTCCACCAACCCACTTGCTGACACGTAGGGAGCACATATGGGTTGGTTATACGGTTACCGCCCAGCGTTGTAAATGGTTTCTTGGCTTACAGGAAACCATTTGGCTTGTCACTCAATGTAAAGCCACCTGTAAAGGAAAGAAGAGCAATAAGAAGTGACAGGAAAGATGGGAGATATAGGAAGAGAGGAGGGCAGGCACAGAAAAAGAATGATATAGGATAAGGAAGAAGTAGGCAGCACTACATGTTTGTGAACGTACATCCCACAAACCCAATGGCAGTCAGTGGGGCTCGAACCCATTCTAGAGCGTCCCGTGAAGATGAGGCCAGTGCTAAACCGACAGAGCCACCGAATCACGTGATGCTGCTGCTGAGAGAGAGAGAGAGAGAGAGAGAGAGAGATACGGGCAGTCTGTGTCAAAGGCATGTGATGTTAAGCAAGAGTTGTGTTGCTAAGTTAGGATAGATGAGGCTAGTTTGCAGCAGAAAAGGATAGGTTTTGCTAAGTTTAGAAAGGCTAGATTAGGAGTAAGCAGCTAGAATTTTGGGTAAAAGTTAGCTGAAGTTAGATCTTGTTAAGTTAGGTTGAGTTAGTTGAGGTTAAGTAGAGGAGACTAGGTTAAGTGGGGTTGTGAGGTTAGGAGGGGCTTAATGATTAAATTATGTGAAACAGGTGGGAAGAGAGAGGGGGAGGAAAGGAGTGTGAATTATTTGAGTTATAGGATGGGAGAGAGAGAGAGAGAGAGAGAGAGAGAGAGAATCACACTCAGAAATGTACACATGATTTTAATGCATACAGTACACCCAGAAACAAGAACGTTCTGAGACAGTAAATATCCACACACACACACACACACACACACACACACACACACAACAAGAGGAAATGGTTGTCCACTCTTGTTTACACCCAGCCCTCCCATTTGTTTACATTTGCCCGTTTTCTTTGCGTCAGGGAAAATGGTGAGGAGGGAGACTGTGATAGGTATGAGGCAGGGCTTTTGTGGCGGGCAGGAGAGGGGATGGAAGTATGTGTGTATGTGCGTGCAAGAGAGAGAGAGAGAGAGAGAGAGAGGCGTGGGGAATGAGTATGATTTTTGTCTGGATCGTGTGTGTGTGTGTGTGTGTGTGTGTGTGTGTGTGTGTGTGTGTGTGTGTGTGTGTGTGTGTGTGTGATGAACCCCTCTGTATATTTAATGTTTTATGTATATGTACTTGTGTATATTTTTTTAATGTCTGTTTGTGTATGATTATGTGTTCTCTGGGTGTGTGTATGTTTGTACCTTATATGTGTGGGTTGGTATGTACGTGTGCGCCTGTGTGTATGTATGTTTATTGATGTTTGGCCACGCGAGGCAGGCTGTGTGTGTGTGATGATGTGTTTGTGTTTGGCTGATGCTTCTTGTGTGTGTGTGTGTGTGTGTGTGTGTGTGTGTGTGTGTGTGTGTGTGTGTGTGTGTGTGTGTCGGTGTATTTAGTTTCTGTATATGTATGTTTGTAGGTAGGTAGGTAAATAGGTAGGTAGGTAGGTAGGTAGGTAGGTAGGTAGGTAGGATACATATGTGTGGTTGTATTTAGTATGTATATATGTTAATGAGTGAATTACTTTGAGTATGTATGTATTATTGTACGCTAGATTTCTGTGTGTGTATATATGTGTACACGTGTGCACATATGGCTCCTGGTCTTGTTTACATATTAGTGTGTGTAATTTGAGGAGGGAGGTCAAAGGTTATGGGAGGGAGGAAGGAGGCAGGAGGAAAGGAGAGAAAAAGGGAGGGGAGGGGAAAAGAGAAAACGAGAGGAAATTAAGAGGAAGAGAGGGAGAAGAGAGAATACGGGATGGATGGGGGTAAGATGAGAAGGTGGAAATGAGAGAGAGAGAGAGAGAGAGAGAGAGAGAGAGAGAGAGAGAATGGGGTGTGTGTGAAGGGGAAGGGGGAGAGGTAAAGAGGAGGGAGGAGAGAATGAAGGAGGGAGAAGAAAGGGGAGGGGAGGGGAGGGGAGGGGAGGGAGGGCTTCTGGTTCCCATCTCCCCTTACCCTCATTTCCCCTCTTTTGTTCTCTTTTTTCCCCCCCTTTCTCATCGCTTTTATTGCTGCCGCGTTTAGAGAGAGAGAGAGAGAGAGAGAGAGAGAGAGCATCCAGATAAATAAGAAAGGTTAAGATATAGCAGAAAATCATTAAGGAAAGGAAGACTGCTATAATAATAATAATAATAATAATAATAATAATAATAATAATAATAACAATAATAATAATAGGAAGAACAAGAGGACGAGAAGGAAGAAGCAAAAGCAATAAAAAGAACAGAAAAGTGAGAAGTGTGAAAATAAAAATGAGATGAAGAAGGAGAGGAAGCCCGAGGAAGAGTGGAGTGCGGTGGTAAACAGCTGCTGTGTGGAAGCTTGGTCTATGGGTCGGGTAGGGTGACAGCTGCTCCCTTGGTCTTTTTTGGTCTTTATTTATTTCCTTTGTAAGTCTTTATTTCGTGTGGTATTCATTCTGTATTTCCTTCCGTCCCTTTGCATCGTTCTGTTGTT
>NC_137011.1:5540535-5585535 GCF_032717465.1 Coenobita brevimanus | reverse complement strand
CTGCACCCCGACCACACAGATGTTTCTCTCTCTCTCTCTCTCTCTCTCTCTCTCTCTCTCTCTCTCTCTCTCTCTCTCTCGACGGGTTGGTGTGCCCAGAAAAAAACTCCACCAACTTTGATATTAACTTCTAAATGAAATATTGACTTTTTGCTTTATCAGAGTTTTATAGTTTACCCTCAATAGTTTTTCGTTTTCTGTTGTTTTTATTGGAATTATTATTATCATTATTATTATTATTATTTTTATTATTATTGTTATATTATTACTCGGTTAAAGGGCGCCTTTGGTGGCGTCCGCTCGATGTCAAGCAACAAACCAACACACATACAGAAATCGGATTATTATAATATAGATTATTATTATTATTATTATTATTATTATTATTATTATTATTATCATTGTTGTTATCATCATCACCATCATCAGTCACCATCATTATTGTTTTTATCATCATCATCATCATCATCATCATCATCAGCATTATCTACCTGACGCCATAGTGCATCCACTCATTCGATGTAGTGCTGCTCTCGGGTGCCCGCCTTTTCCTCTCTTCCTTCTTTCTTTCCTTCCTTCCTCTTCTGTCTTTCTTTCCTTCATTCTTCCTCTTCCTTCTGTCTACGGGTGACTCTGCACTGAGTGACAAGCCAACTGGTTTCCTGTACACCAGGAAACCATTTACTACGCTGGGTGGTAACTGTATAACCGAACTATGGCGTCTGGTGGTTTATTGGGTAATTTAGCCGCTCCAGCCGGATTGAGCCTGTGTAGGTTTATATCCAAGGGGTGGTTGGGGTTTATTGCTCACATAAGGCCACTTAGGGATGAGTGAGGCTGGTCACTCATCTTAAATGTCAGGACCAACTCACCTAGCCCGGGGCTTCTATGGTCCTCATGGGACAACACTGATTAGATGATGATGATGATGATGATGATGATTACTACTATTATTATTTTGTGTAAGTTCATGTTACTATACTTTTTTTTCTTTTATTGCAATTTTAATGTTATTATTTTCGTCCTGTGTGTGTGTGTGTGTGTGTGTGTGTGTGTGTGTGTGTGTGTGTGTGTGTAAAACGAATTCTAATATGTTTTTCTCTATCTTCTTCAGGTAAGGAGTGTGTTTGGCTGAGACCATGGATTTTCCTTGGTATGTTTTCTTATAGTTCATGAAAAATAGAAGTAAAGTGACGATGGATGAGGAATGAGGAGAGATTTAGTGGTGGTTGAGAAATGAGGAGAGATATTGATGATGAGAGAGATATTGATGGTAGATGATAAATGAGGAGAGATATTGATGATGGGAGAGAGATATTGATGGTAGATGATAAATGAGGAGAGGTATTGATGATGAGAGAGAGAGGGAGAGAGAGAGATTGATGTATGATAAATGAGGAGAGGGATATTGATGATGAGAGAGAGATATTGATGGTAGATGATAAATGAGGAGAGGGATATTGATGATGAGAGAGAGATATTGGTGCATGAGAAATGAGGAGAGGGATATTGATGATGAGAGAGATATTGATGATTGATGAGAAATGAGCAGAGAGATATTGATTACAGGTAAAAAAAAATGTGTGAAGATATTGATGTTAGATAGATTTTACATTGTAGATATATTACAGCAATGGAAATAGTTGTTTTATATGCATTTTTAAGGTATATATATATATGTGTACAGGTGAACAGACATGCTCAGGTATATAGACATTTACATATATATATATACACATAGATTGATATACCTTCATTTATAGACGAAACTCCGAAATTGATAGAGAGAGAGAGAGAGAGAGAGAGAGAGAGAGAGAAGTAAATAGATAATACAGTGTTATAGTGGGAAGGTAAGTGGTGTTCTTCGTTTAGCTCACCTGCTTAATTAACCATGCAGCACAGGTGAGTTAATTAGGTTTAAATACACATCATTATGGCCCTACTTAAGGCGGTGGGGCTTCGTGCATAATGATATTTTTTTATTTGGTTATTCAGTATTGTTCATTGGTGTTGCTTTCTGTTCTTCCATAACTTTCAATATGCCTTTCTTTTCTTTGTCTTTATTTGCGAATTTTCTTTGTCAGAGGATGTAGTTTTCTTGTTTTTGTTGCTTCTTATTTTCCTTTCTTTCCTTTTAATATTCCTCCCTTTCCTGCTAATCTGTATTCTTCTCTTTCAATTTAATTTTTTCTCCCTTTCTTACTAAATCTCTCCCAGTCTTTTGTTACCTTTAATATTCCTTTCATGCCTTGCTTCTTTGTATTCTATTTTTTCCACAGCTTCTGATATTCCTCCCTCTTTTTGCTATCGTGTTCCATCTCTGTAACTTTGTCTTTCTGTATCATCCTACCATGTTCACAGGTGCACATAGGGTGAGTGAGGGGAATGGTGAGGCCAGGGTGAGGTCCAAGGGAAGTGTGAGAGAGGGTGAGTGATAGAAGTGTGAGGAGACAGAAGAGGGAGAGGCGTGGAACAGAGTAAGTTGGAATGTAGCTAGTGTATTGTGAAGGGGAGGAGTTGGTGTCTCTGAATTATAAGAAGCCAGGAAGGAAGCGATCGGGGTAAACTGTATACACACACACACACACACACACACACACACACACACACACACACACACACACACACACACACACAAACACACACAATGAAAGTGGATGTTATCGCTCCCAGTTCTCATATCAATTTTCTCACTTGTATTTCGCCATTTTTGAAGAAGGTCCAATTCTGCAGTGGTCCTCGTGTGAAGTTTTAGAGATATTGTTGCAGTTGGAGTAAATCTTTCTCTCCCCACCTTTGTCTTCCTCCTCCCCAACTCCTTCTCTCCCAGCTATTATCTTTCTCCTCCCCTACTCCTTCTCTCCCCACGATTGTCTTCCTTCTTCCCTACTCCTCTCCCCACTATTGTCTTCCCCTTCTCTTCTCCCCACGATTGTCTTCCTCCTTCCCTACTCCTCTCCCCACTATTGTCTTCCCCTACTCTTCTTCTCCCCACGATTGTCTTTCTTCTCCCCTACTCTTTCTCTCCCCACGATTGTCTTCCTCCTCCCCTACTCCTTCTCTCCCCACTCTTGTCTTCCTCCTTCCCTACTCCTCTCCCCACTCTTGTCTTCCTCCTCCCCTACTCCTTCTCTCCCCACGATTGTCTTCCTCCTCCCCTACTCCTTCTCTCCCCACGATTGTCTTCCTCCTCCCCTACTCCTCTCCCCACGATTGTCTTCCCCTACTCTTCTTCTCCCCACGATTGTCTTCCTCCTCCCCCACTCCTTCTCTCCCCACTCTTGTCTTCCTCCTTCCCTACTCCTCTCCCCACTCTTGTCTTCCTCCTCCCCTACTCCTTCTCTCCCCACGATTGTCTTCCTCCTCCCCTACTCCTTCTCTCCCCACGATTGTCTTCCTCCTTCCCTACTCCTCTCCCCACGATTATCTTCCGCCTCCCACCTCGCTCTCTTTCCATTTTTCACGATTTGGGTAGCGTAGGAGGGAGGAAAGGTAGGAGGGTGTAGGGATTGAGAAGAGGATGGAGACGAAGAGAGGGGAGGAGGAGTGGGGGAGAAGAAATGGCGGGAGGAGAGGGGGAGAACGAGGGAAGGAGTGAATGATGAGATGGAGAGAGGAGAGGAAAACAGGAGTGGGGAGAAGAGAGGGAAAAAAGAGTGGGGGAGAAGAGATGGAGAGCGAGAGAAAAGAATAAAATATGAGTGGGGAAGAGGAAGGAAGGAAGGAAAGGGAAGGAGAGAGGAAACAGGGACTGGGATGCGGAGGAGGGGGGAAATGGGAGAGGGGAGAGAGGAGGAGAGGAGTAAGAAATAGGAGAGAGAAAAAGGGGGAAGAAGAGGGAGGGGAGAAGGATGGGAGAAAAACGAGAAAGGGGAGGGAAGAGAGGGGGAGAAGAGAGGGAAGTACGAGTATATGATGGGAAGAGGGGAAGAGGAACGAGAAGAGAGAGAGAGAGAGAGAGAGAGAGAGAGGAGGGACGGGTGCAGTAGTCGGGTTTCGTCTCTTGTAACCAAAGTGGGTGGCGCTAATTCAAGGTTAGAACGTGGAGGCCAGAGGAGGTAGCGGAGATGGTGATGGGGAGAGGAAAGATGAGGTGAGGTGAAGTGAGGAAAGGTGAGGGGACGTGAGGAGGGGAAATGGTAGGGGAGAATAGGGGAGGAAATGTGAGGAGAGATGTGAGGAGAGGTAGGAAATGAGGAATGGTTTGAGAGGAAAGGATAGGAGAGGTAGGAAGTATGCAAAGGCAGGAGTGGAGAGAAAGGATAGTAGAGAGAGAGGAGCGGCAGGAGAGGAGAGGAAAGGTTGAGAGGTGGGGATAGAGGAGAGGAGAGCAGAGATGGGGAAGGAGGAAGCGAAGACAGGAAAGGGATGTGAGAAGAGAAGTAAGAAGAGAGAAGATGAGGGGAGAAAAGGGAGATGAGAAGAGAGGAAGAGAAGAGAGGAAGGATAGAGGAAACAGGGGAAAAGAGGAAGTAGTGATGATTGGAAGGGTAGAGGAAGAGAAGAGCTTAAGTGATAGGGGAAGATGAGGAAGAGGGGAAAAGGAAGATAGTAGGGACGATAAGAAGAGTGAAGGAAGTAGCTAAGAAGAAGAAGGAGGAGGAGGAGGAGGAGGAGGAGGAGGAGAAGAAGAGAGAGAGAGAGAGAGAGAGAGAGAGAATGAAGACGGTCTTAAGCAGGAAACAAGTACAATAAAGATGAGGAGCGAGGAGAAATAAAGAAAAGAAAGGAAGAGAGATAAAAGGAACGAGGAAGGAAAGAAGGAAGGATATTAAGAAAGTGAATAAGGAAATGAAAGAATGAAGGTTGTCTTGTGATAATTAGATTAACGGAGTGTGGTAGTGAATGGTTAATGAAGGACGACGAGAGAGAGAGAGAGAGAGAGAGAGAGAGAGAGAGAGAGAGAGAGAGAGAGACAGACAGACAGACAGACAGACAGACACAGACATTATTATTATTATTATTATTATTATTATTACCTCCACCATCAGTCACCTGCAACTCATTTTTTTTTTTTTATGCAAAGAAGAAGGAACCAAAGGCCAGTATTGAACAGCCACCACTCAGCGCTACGACCTTGCTTTCCGCCTGGGTTCAGACCTCCAAAAAACCCACCGCTGCCTCTTGGGACAGGGGCGTGGGTGTGTGTTGGCCATAAAGAGCCAGCACTACCGTAGCTTGGCCTAGAGACTGTGTTATAACTGCGAGATCCAGACGATTTCACTCAGCTGAGGAAGGAGATCTCTGTTTTGTGTTAAATGAGGCTCTGTGATGTTAAGTAGATAAACTAGAAAGTGTTCAGAGAGCGCATACCTCCCCCGATGACATTGCCAGAACAAAGGATCCGGATCCGTGGATACAGGATCCGCATCCGCCACAAAATGTAATCATTTCTTCTTTGGCCCATGTCCCACCTTTCCACAAAATTTCATCAAAATCCGTTCATAACTTTTAGAGTAATCCTGCTAACCGACAGACAGACAGACAGACAAACAAACAAACAAACAAACAATCCAGCGCGGGGTAAAACATAACCTTGGCGGATGTAATAAATAAATAAAATAATTCGTAAGTTTGGTGAAATTGTCGCGTTGTGGATGAAATAAATTACGTTTTATTATTATTATTATTAATATTATTACATAGATTCTCTCTCTCTCTCTCTCTCTCTCTCTCTCTCTCTCTCTCTCTCTCTCTCTCTCTCTCTCTCTCTCTCTCTCCAATGGTCTATCCAGAAGTTGAATAAAATTGTCAGAGGGAAACAGGAATAAGAGACCAGAGAGAGAGGGAGAGAGAGAGAGAGGGGGGGGGGGAGTCCCAAAACAATTTTCCACAATCCTTGCAGAGTTTTTCCCATTATCAAAACTTTTTATTCCTCAAAAAAAAAAAAAAAAAAAAAAAATTTCCCTCTTCCATTATTCACCTCAAAATATTAAATGAGGAGGGTCGAAAAAATTGAAATAAATAAGAAAATAAAAAAACAAGTAAATGAATATATAAATACAAACTCTGTAGGTCGTAGGTTGGGGTCGCTCATCATCCACTCACTCGATGTAGTGCTGCCTTCAGGTGACCCTACACTGAGTGATAAGCCAAATGATTTCCTGTAACATAAAACCTTTTACTACGCTGGGTGGTAACCATATAACCAAATAACTCCGGGTGGTCTAGTGTATCAGGGTGCTTGACGTGGATATGACCCGTGTTAGGTCAAATCTTAGAGTGCTTGGTGTTTTTTGCTTAATGCCGCTAAGGGGCGAGCGAGGGTGGTCACTTGCTTTAAATGTCGGGTCTGAGTAGCCTATCCCCGGGCCTTTACGGTTCTGCTGGGGCTAAAAAGTAGTGGATGATGATAGAGATGATGATGATGATGATGATGGTGGTGGTGGTGGTGGTGGTGGTGGTGGTGGTGATGATGATGATGATGATGATGATGATGATGATGGTGGTGGTGGTGGTGGTGATGATGATGATGATGATGATGATGATGATTACTTATAGGAAAATAAAAAAGTAGACGAATAAACACGTGAACCAAAACGCGAAAGGAAAATACTTGTTAATACTTTTACTAAATATATGAGCACTTCAACTGAGTAAGTGGAATTCTTTGTCAATAAATAATCTGATAATTATATTTCTATTAAGCCAGTAAATATAGAGAAATAAATACGAGTACCAAGTCTTGTATAAATAAAAGTTTTAGATGAACAGTTGTACCAGTATGAAGATAAATGGTAAGAAAATGGGTAACTGCGTCTCCCAGGATAGATAGATAAATAGATATATCAAAATCAGCAGATATATAGATAAATAAATGAGTCTGTGCTTGCTATCCCGTTTGTGTGGTGAGGGCGGCCATGTTTGTTTACGTGCGTGAGCCAATAGGAAGCCAGGAGCAGCAGCCAATCAGAGAGTACTTGGCATTCTGTGAGGGAGAGGCGGGGGTAAGGGGAGTGTGGGTGTAGGTGCGGAATGGAGGAACTGGGAGAGGGAGGGGAAGGTAGGAGAAGAGAGGAGAGGGAAGGAAAAGGAGAGGGAGTAGGAATGGAAGGAGAAGTGTGGGGGAGAGGAAGAGGTAAGGGAGGGAGTGTGGACGTAGGTGGGGGCTGGAGGAATGGCATTGAGAGAAGAGGGAGTGGTGAGGAGAAAAAGGAGAGACGGAGTGGGAATGGGGAAAGGAGGCGAGGAAGAGAGTGGGGACTGGGAGGGAAGGAGAGGTATGGGGAGGCAGAAAGAAGGGAGAGAGGAAGTGGAGGAAGGAGGGGAGAGAGAGAGAGAGAGAGAGAGAGAGAGAGAGAGAGAGAGAGGCGGGGGCTGTATCTCCACTTTTACTGGCGTGTGGTCGACAATTACCTGCCAGCAGCCATGTCCAGGTGTGTGGGGGGGAGATGACCTTACCTGCATGTAGATAGATAAACAAATACATAGGTAGGTAGATAGATAAACAGATAGATAGGTAGATAGATAGATATTTATATTTTTCTGTTAAGTATAAATAGACTGAGAATGTAAAAAAAGAATGTGTTAGGTGTAAGCAGCTTGAAATATAGTTAATGTGGAATATGTGTTGAGAATATTTAGGCATCAAATTTGAGCTAATTATGCAAAGAATCAGATGAATATACAAAGAATCAGATGTATAGGTTAGATTTAAGCAAGTTAGAATATTCTCAAATTAGAATATTATTATGACACGTTTTACTGTATTTAGACACTATTAGGAGATTTGGAATACATTAAGCCTTGGATTTTACTGAATATCATTAGGATTACTGGGATTTAATTGGATATAAATAGGATGGGGATTTAACTGGACATATATGAGTAGGATTACCGGGATTTAAGTGAATAAATATAAATAGGATGAGGATTTAACTGTATATATTATTAGGATTTTTTAGGATTTGAATGAATATAAATAAATAGGATTACTGAGATTTAAATGAATGTATTAATAGGATGGGGATTTAACTGGATATATATGATTAGGATTACCGGGATTTAAATGGATAATATAGGATTAACCTGATCTGAGGGGGATTTTGGTGTGGGTTACTTCAGGCAGCTTTAGGACAGGTGCGACTGTGATCAATACCGTCTCTCTCTCTCTCTCTCTCTCTCTCTCTCTTACTCTTTTTCACGCATATACCATCAGACCCTTTCTTATTTTATCTCTTATTTACTTTCGTTTTTCTCTTTCCCTCTCTAATTCTCTCTTACTTTCTATCTCTTTATATCTCTTTAATCCTGTCTTCCTCTCGGCTCTCTCTCTTTTTTACCTGTCTCACTTTCTCTTTTACTCGTGTTACCATCTCTCTCTCTCTCTCTCTCACACACACACACACACACACACACACACACACACACACACACACACACACACACACACCGTTACTTCTACACAATAATACACAAATTTATACACTCACACATCCAGAAACACACACAGAAAAACGTACATAAATTATTCATACGCACATGCCTGGATACACACTTACATAATTTAAATTCATGTATGCACACTGTTATTCTCGCTCGGCTGATGTGCACATAGCGTTACACTTACATAAGTACGTTTTTAATGTTGCAGTCACACCACATAATTTTCTGTACACACACACACACACTTTTGCTTTCGAATTCCTCCACTTTGTTGTTTCATTTAGAGTAATAATAACTCTCTCTCTCTCTCTCTCTCTCTCTCTCTCTCTCTCTCTCTCTCTCTCTCTCTCTCAAAAACTAGCCCCCTCTCCCTTCTGTCTCCTCCATCCCGCATCTACCTTCATCCATACCATACACTTTTCCTTCCTTCTTTCCTTCCTTCTTTCCTTCTTTCCTTCCTTCCTTCCTTCCTTCCTTCCACCATCACCCCTCCGTCCCCACCAACCCCACACCCCATTACCCCAACAGGGGAAAGTTTAGATCAAAACTTTTTACCCCACTCCTGTCACTTGCAAACCCTTCCCTTTCCCTTCCCCCCTTTCACCTTCACTTTCCCTTCCCCCTTTCCTCCTTCCGCTTCTCTTTCCCTTTTCCCCTTCCTCTCCTTCTTTCCCTCTTTCCTTACTTTTCCTTTCCCCTCTTTTTCACCCCATCCCTTCCTTCCTTCCTTTCTTCCCTTCCTTCCTTTCTTCCTTCCTTCCTTCCTTCCTTCCTTCCTTCCAACACCCCATTACCTCCAACTTGGGAAAATTAAGGCCCAAACTTCTTACTCCACCCCTATTTAACCTCTAGTCACTTGCTACCCTCCCTCTTTTCTTTCCCCCTTCCCCATTCTTTCCTCATCCTTTCCACATCTTTCCCTCTCTCCTCCTCTTTTTCCTTTTCTTCCCCTTTCTTGTTTTCCCTCCTCCTCTCCTGGTTTCCCTCCCTCTCCTCCTTCCACATCTAATCTCTCCACCTCCCCTCTTTACCTTCTTTCCCCCTCTTTTTCAGTTTTCCATACATTCTCATCTTTCACTGTTCCTCACCTCTCTCGTACTTTTCTCCCTCTTCCGCACTTCTCCTCGTTCCTCTTAGCTTTTGCAACTTTCTCCTCCCCTCCTCTTCTTTTTTCCTTTCTCACGTCTCTGTTTCCTACCTTTTCCTTGCTTCCCATCGCTTCCCCCCCTCCCACCGTCTTCATTCTCATATTTTCTTTTCTTTGCTTCCGGGTCAGTGGGATGAAAGGAAGATACAGATATTGATGTTTGGTGTGGGTTATTTCTGTCTTAAGTTCTCTGTCTGCTCTCTCCCGTATTCATCCTTCCTCCTCTCCTGCCCTCTTTCCCTCTCCTTCCTTCCTTACTGTTTATTCCTCCATTCCCCCTTCCCTCTTCCCCCTCTCCATCCCTCACTTCCCCCGTCCCCCTGACCCACCTACCACCTCACCCCCCAACATCCCTCTCCACCTCACCCCATTAAACCCAAGCCCTCAAGAGTTACAACCCCACTTCCCCTCTCCATCCCTCACCTACCCATTCCCCCTGAGTCCCTGACCCTCGTACCCCTTCTCCCAGTCACTCCCCACCTCACCCCATTAAACCCAAGCCCTCAAAAGTTACAACCCCACTTCCCCTCTCCATCCCTCACTTACCCCTTTTCCCTGACCCTCCTACCCCATCTCCCCCTCACTCCCCACCTCTCCCCACCCCTCCCCATTAAACCCAAGCCCTCATAAGTTACAACCCCACTTCCCGTCTCCATCCCTCACTTACCCCTTCCCCCTGACCCTCCTACCCCCTCACCCCCCACCATCTCCCACCCCACCCCATTAAACTCAAGTCCTCAAAGTTACAACCGCACTTCCCCTCTCCATCCCTCACTTACCCCTTCCCCCTGACCCTCCTACCCCATCTCCCCCTCACTCCCCACCTCCCTTCACCCCTCCCCGTTAAACCCAAGCCCTCATAAGTTACAACCCCACTTCCCCTCTCCACCCCTCACCCATTCCCTCTGACCCTCCAACCCCATCTCTCCCTCACTCCCCACCTCCCCCCACCCCTCCCCGTTAAACCCAAGCCCTCAGAAGTTAAAACCCACAAACTTTTAACCCAGCCTCGTTAACTCCAAGCTCTCTGGCAACCTGGATCAACTTTCATGCAAGCTGGATTGAGTTTGGGCAAGTTCCATGATCTGGCTTGCGCTGATGACGAAGAGGTCTTGAGTTTGGGGAGCAAGTGGCCAACTCCTGTCATTCTGGGCTGTGGGGCTTACATTATCTATCTGTCTGTCTGTTTGTCTATCTGTCTGTCTGTCTGTCTGTCTGTCTGTCTCTCTGTGAAGTTGGATTTCTTTTAGTTCCCCTTAAAGTTTTAGTTTTTTTTTTTTTCACACATATAGTCCGTTTTCCTTGAGATTCCTTCCTTCCTACTTCCCTTTTATCCTATCTCATCACACACTACCTCCTCTCTTCTCTCCCCTCCCCTCCCCTTCACTCTCCCAGCTGCCTCAAACCCCTATAATCAAATGAACAAATATTTTTCCACCGCTCTTCCCTAATGGGGAGGGGGAGAGGAGGAGGAGGAGGAGTAGGGGAGATAGGTGGAGGAGGAGGAGGGGGGAATGGTTAGAAAAGAGGAGGGGAGGGCAGGGATGGGAGGGATGGGAGAGGGGAGGGATGAGGAGAATGGGGGAGGGGAGGGCAGGGATGGGGGGGGATGGGGGAGGGCAGGGCACCATCATCATCATCATCATCATCATCATCATCATCATCATCATCCTTATCCCAGATTCACTGATGCCATAAATACCCAGGAATCATTATCACAAACTCTTCCCACTATCCCTGTCACTGCAGAGAGAGAGAGAGAGAGAGAGACACCATCAGCACGTTCCCTTATGGCTTCTGAAACTACCCCATCCTCCACTCACCATCAGATATATTTCTCATCTTTTTTGATCATTTTTTTCCACACACCCTTCCCAAAAACAAAGAAAAACACTTTGCAAATTAAAGCCATGATATATATATTTTTTTTTGGGGGGAGGGATAACTTTCGATTATTATAATTTCTTTTTCAGTCACTTCCATTATATTTATTTTTACTTAAAGGCTTAATTATGAACTTCTTTTATTTTATTGGTAGTATCATTAATTTTAAAAAGGCATATTCGTACTGAATGGGTTAAAGACTAAAGGGAAGGAAAGAAAAGGGGGAGGGAAGAGGAAAGGAAGATTGAGAGGAGGGAAGAGGGGAAAGGAAGAATGAGAGGAGGGAAGAGGGGAAAGGAAGATTGAGGGGAAAGGAAGCTTGAGAGGAGGGAAGAGAGGAAAGGAAGAGAGAGAGGAGGGAGGAGGGGAAATGGATGGGGGAGAGGGGGGTTGTAAGGGAGGGGATATGAGGGGTGGGAGAGAGGGATACAAGAGGAAGGGAGAGCGAGAAGGAAGGTGAGAAAGGTCGAAGAGGGAAAGAGAGAAGGAAAAATGAAAGAGAATGGAAGAGACGAAGGATAAGAGAGAGAGAGAGAGAGAGAGAGAGAGGGAGAGGGAGAGGGAGAGCGGGGTCATGCCACTAAATTAACGTCATCAAAGTTAACTGGGTTGATTGTCCCTCGTAACTTGACGTGAGAGAGAGAGAGAGAGAGAGAGAGAGAGGGAGGGAGCTATTAGTAAATATTTTGAGCCCTTCATTAAAACTTTTGAGGAAATGAATAATAGTCTTAATTATAGTTGAGATGAAAATTAACTTTTACTGTCCTCTCTTTTCTATAGCACTTCTTCGTGACTAGTAATAATTAATAGTTTACTGATAATTGAGATGGGAGTCAACTTTCGCTCAACTCCCTTTGGTTTATTTCCCGTAATGGCAAATATAAGACTGCTACGGCTCTACCTCCTTTCCATAGCACTTCTTCGTGACTAGCAGTGAATAATAGCCTTGACGTGGGACTTTAACTGTTCTCTCTTTAGTTCCGTCACTTCAGCTTGGCCTAGATTTCGTCCTTTTGAAGCTTATTTCCCGTAGTTCAGTGGCAAAAAAAAAAAAAAAAAAAATCTACAGCTGTACATCCTTTCCGTGGCACTTCTTCGTGATTAGCACCATATTCTAATGTTAATCTCTTGGTACATCTCAGCATTCATGGTGGAGAGATGGCAATTTTCCGACAAGTTAAATTGAACAGAGTAGAGGCTTGAAATTGCCAGCCCTCCCTCTGTAATATCGAGCTGTGACAAACGAGATTAACGCTGGAATACGATGCTAGTCACGAAGGAGTGCTATGGGAAGGGTGCTGGGCTGAAGTATTTTGTTCTGCCACTGTGCCACAAGGAGTCGAAAATTCCTGCCAGGTTAAAATGAATATAGTTTAGAATGTTTTTTTTTATTTATTTATTTTCTCTGCTACGTGGGAATTTATGTAAGGTTGGCCCGTTTTCTTTCACGACTTTTTTTTTTTTAATATTAAGTGCTTTTGATGATTGTATTTAGTTTACCCTCTTATTCGAAGACGTGTATTATTATTATTATTATTATTATTATTATTATTATTATTATTGTTATTATTATTATTACCGGTATTATTATTATTATTGTTTTACTGCCAGGCCGTGGGAGTGAATTGCCCCCCTCCCTAGTGGAGTGATCCGGTCTTGCTGTGGCTTATTAATGAACTGTCCACGGCAAAAACTGGCATCTAACTCCTTATCAGCGACTGGCTTTACGCTGAACACGGCACGTATCAATTGACGTGCTTCTGTGCTTGCTAATTAGTCTGGATTTTTACGTGCAGGTTACCAGTGGCTTCTTATACCCCTTTCACCTCTACCTGGCCTAGATTTTCCTTTTGCAGCTCAGGAGCATAAAGACAGTGCTACGACTCTACATCCTTTCCATAGCACTTCTTCGCGACTGGCATCATATTCTAGTGCTAATCTGTCGTCTAAAGTCAGCATTCAAGGTGGAGATGTGGCAGTTTTAGGTCAGGTTAGCGTAAAAAGAGGGCAGTGTCTTGGGTAGTAGGGCGCCGCGTGACACCGCCCCATTAATCACAGGCATTGATTAAGCTGGACATCGTTGTTCAGGTGCCAAACACAGACATTTGCATCGTCCATTTTCTTCACTTTGTCTTCCCGCCCGACACCTCATTACTGTCTGTCTGTTTGTCTGTTGCCTGACGCCTTAATCTCGTAAGGGGTGGCCACAAACAGATCGCCTCCACCTCGCTCTCTACTGTGCCATTTGACTGCCCTCCCACCAATTCACACACCCCGTCCCTCATGTACTCGTATCTCTCCACTCCATCCCTCCATCTCATCCTTGGTCTCTCCCCTTCCTCACCCACATACACTCTTCTAGTCAGTCTCTCATTCTTCATCCTCTCCATATGGCCAAACCATCTCGGAGTGTTTCTCTTAACACTTTCAATCACATCCACATCACCAAACATCATCATAAGCACTACTTCACCTACCACTTTAAATACTACCACAACTACCATCACTCCCCTACCTCACCTAACCACTTTTCCTACCACAGCAGCCACAACCAAATCACTCCCTACCTGCACACTCACCACACCAGCCACGCCCTACCACCACACCTGAAAATCAAATACCACCACAACCACTACCACATCACGACCATACCCCATCACACACTACCACACACTACCAACCCTTCCACCACACAACCACGCCCCACCACCACACCCTACCACCACACATACCACTTAAAATACAACCACAACTACTACAACCACCACCACCAGCCCCACCACTAGCTACCACCACATCCCAGACTAAACCGTCCTGCCACAACCATCATCACATTACCATTCCCTGCCACCACACCAACCAAATCCTACCACATATACCAACCACACCCTACCACTACATCAACCACACCTTACCACCAGTCTATACCACCACTCCATCCACTGCTAACCACACACATACCACACCTTACCACACACCCACGCCTCAAATACCACCACAACCACCACCCTCATCTCCACCGCCAGGAAAGGTCACGTGATCGAACTGGGAGATGGAAAAGGTCATTTGTGGTTATTTTAAGAGTTACGAATCACCGCTACTACTACTCCCTAGCGTGTGTTAGGTTAGGGCAGGCTAGCATTAGTTTGAGGTAGGTTATGTTAGGATGGGGAAGAGTTGGGGGAAGGAGTGTAATAGTTAGGATGGGGTGAGCTATGTTTTGTGGGATTAGGGTGGATTGGATGGGGTTGGGTTGGGTTGGGTTAGGTTGGGTTGGGTTAGGTTAGGTTGGGTTGGGTTGGGTTAGGTTAAGTTGGGCCGGGTTAGGTTAGGTTGGATTGGGTTGGGTTGGGATGGGTTAGGTTAGGTTGGGTTGTGTTGAGTTGGGGTGGGTTAGGTCAGATAAGGTTAAATTGGACTGGGTTACGGGAAACTAAGAAGAGTAGAGTAGGTTAGGGTGGGATGAATTGAGTAAGGTTTGGATAGGTAAGGTTAGGCTCTGTTAGGTTAGGTTAGGTTGGGTTGGGTTAGGTTAGGTTGTATTTAGTGTTATTAAATCAAGAGTTAGTTTTGTTCCTCGTATTTATGTTTGGTTAGATTAGATTAAGTTAGACCAAGTTAGTTAGGCACAAATTTAGGGGCAAAGAATACAGGAAAAACAGAAGAAAAACTGTGTGTGTGTGTGTGTGTGTGTGTGTGTGTGTGTGTGTGTGAGAGAGAGAGAGAGAGAGAGAGAGAGAGAGAGAGAGGGTGGAGCCAGTATGTGGGAGGGTTACTTGGAGTGCAATGACGGAGTGCAATTGAGTTAAGGTTGGGTTACGTGGTCTCTCTCTCTCTCTCTCTCTCTCTCTCTCTCTCTCTCTCTCTCTCTCTCTCTCTCTCTCTCTCTCTCTCTCTCTCTCTCACAAATTGCCATCCTTCCATAATGAACTGTGAGGTGTAACAGGAAACAAGCTTTGAATAAGATGCTAGTCACGAAGAAGTGCTATTATGTGCAGCCACTTCCCTTATTCCCCCTATGAGCTACGAGAAATAAGCTGCAAAAGGACAAAAATCTAGCCTAGTTAAAAATAAAGTAAGAAAATGCAAAAATAAAATAATCCTTTTACTATTAGGCTTTTCTCAGGTGAGCAAAGTTACCTGGTTTTACCTTAATTAAACTACTGCAGGGAATCGATACCCGCAGAAGGTATTTATTTTACTTTTTATATATATATATATATAAATTTGGCTTTCAGTGGGGGAGAGGGAGAGGGGAAGACCGAGGATGAGACTTGGGAATGGGGTGTTTATGTGAGAGAGGGGAGGGGGGGTTGGAGGAAGGATAGCCAAATGACAGGGATTATAGGGGGGGCGGGGTCGATTTATTTTTTATTTGCATTTATTTACCTCACATTTACTAACTGATTACATACTATAGCGGGAATGACCAGTCGCTAGTCCGTGAGCGGTATGATAGGAGCAATTTAGGTATCCCAAGTATGTAGAAGTGGCGGATATTCGGATTGATTTCTCTACCCTCATCACTCAAACTTGGCCTAAAATTGCCGTCTCTCTCCAGCGTGAAGTCACGAAGAAGTGCCGTGTGTGGTGTGTGGAGCCATGGTATTGCCCTATTCTACCAATGAGCTGCATGAACACACACACACACACACACACACACACACACACACACACACACACACACACACACACACACACACACACACACACACACACACACACACACACACACACACACACACACTCAGACTTTCAGATGCTTTGCTTTCTTTTCAGACACCCCTTCACAATTCGTACTTTGCTATCTTGGGGAAGGGCACCTCTAACTATCACTCTCCCACAGTGAAAAAAATCTCATAGTAGACCATATTAATGACTGACATGAATATAAGAGTTACCCAGAAAAGACCCTGTTTTCTCTAGGTTTCATGAGGTAAAGAAAACGAGGATTATTGGGGAACTAAACCATTTTTACTCGTAGTCTTGATCGAGAATTTAATAATGAATATGTAAAACTGGCCTTTTCACTACACTGATCTTTTATTTTATTGATTTTTTTTTCATTCTTTTGTTAGCACTTTTCTTGACGTGCAACGTTTTTTTTTTTTTTAACCGGAATTTGTGTTTTAATTCATTTTGTTATCTGTAGTGAATTTTGTTATAACGTTACTTCCTTTACTCTAACGTGGCCGAAATTGGTCATCTGTCCATCTGTAGTGCTGTGCCATGAGAAGAGATCAGCATTACAATATGGGATGCTGCTAGTCACGAAGAAGTGCCGTGAAAAGGATGTAGAGTCCTAGTGTTACCCTTTTTCAGCCACTGAGCTACATGAAATAAGTGTGAAGGACGAAAATCCGAGCCAGGAAGGGAGAAAATCAGATGCTTTTCTCAGTCAGTCAATCAGGCATACCTTTGATTGTATTTGCCATCTCTAAATGATTTTGTGGAGCTTTTGAGAGAGTTTTGGAACAGGATGAGTTGGTTATAGACTTTTAAAATTCAGGTGACGTCTTTATGTAGGTATTTTATTATTTTTTTTATTTATGTTTGCTGTTTCCTGGGTGCATTATTGATACTGGGGAAAAAACACTCTTATTGAAGGAATTAATAAAGCCTTCCTGATCAAGATGAGACGAAATATGAAGGAGAAAGTCTTATAATTTACTGTGGTAGGTGTGGCGGTGACTGTTAGGTGTCGTGTGTGTGTGTGTATGTGTGTGTGTGTGTGTGTGTGTGTGTGTGTGTGTGTGTGTGTGTGTGTGTGTGTGTGTGTGTGAGAGAGAGAGAGAGAGAGAGAGAGAGAGAGAGAGAGAGAGAGAGCTATTTAGGACAGGGTAAGAAGTGTCCAGGGCAGGGCAAGAAGGAAAGTGGGCAGCGCAGGGCAGAGAGTGAACGTGGGGAGACCAGGGCAAGGCAGGGCATGAGAGAGAAGTGTTTAAGGCAGGGCAGGGCAGGGCAAGAGGGGAAAATGTGTAGGACAGGCGAGTTTGAGTAAGGCAGGGCAGGGCAGGGGAAGAGAGGAAAGTGTGTAGGGGAGGGAAGATTGGGAAAGGCAGGGCAGGGCAGGGCAGGCCAGAATTGGACAGAGGATGTTTGAGGAAGGGATGGGATGGGATGGGATGGGCGGACCAAAGTAGGGCATGGTAGTGTGGGCGATGAAGCCAGTGAAGGCATTTCCGACGCTCGCATGCATCTCCTCCCTCATGACTCTCTCTCTCTCTCTCTCTCTCTCTCTCTCTCTCTCTCTCTCTCTCTCTCTCTTTCTTTCTCTCTGGGTCGCGTGCATCCCCCAACCACCGCTTTCACAGTCCTCCTCCTCTCTTCTCTCTCTCTTTTTTTTTTTTTTTTTTTTTTTTATCGCTACATTCTCATGGTTTCCCTTCTTTTTTTTTCGCTCCACTTTTCTTTTTACTTCTCCTCTCTGCTCCTCTCCAGGCCTCATTTTCTTCTTTACTTTCTTCTCCCCACTTCTCCTGTCTCCTCTCCTCTCCTCTCCTCTGAATAGATGTATTTTAGACTCGAGTAGACCAGTGGATATATTGCTCTCTCTCTCTCTCTCTCTCTCTCTCTCTCTCTCTCTCTCTCTCTCTCTCTCTCTCTATCTCTATCTCATCAGCACCACCAGGATTAGATGACACCCTCCCCTCCACTTTTTTTTTTTTTTTCGTTTTTTTGCACTTTTCTTTTTTTTTCCCTTTAGTGATGCGGGAGCTTCACCTTAATTAGCGTTTGAGGGATTGATTACCTGAGCTGTGGGTGGCCGTGTCTAGTCACGCACGTGCCCTTTAACTACGCAGCACTGGTGATTAACGTATACACACACACACACACACACACACACACACACACATTATGATTTATTATTATTATTATTATTATTATTTTCTTACATACATAATTTCATTCATGTATTCTTAAACATGTATTATTAGATTGTGTTAGTGGTGGTTGTAGTGATGATGTTGGGTGTCGTTTGGAAGCTACCAGGAGAGAGAGAGAGAGAGAGAATGTAATTAATAAAAAAAAAAATAGACCTGTAACAGATGGACAACCAGGGTGACTTAGTGAACCCAGAGATGGAGTGAGAGGAAGAGACAGACGGAGAATGAAAGATAGAGATTGAGTGAGAGGAAGAGACAGGCAGAGAATGAGAGAAAGAGATGGTGTGAAAGAAAAAGACGGTCAGAGAATGAGAGATGGAAATGAAGTGAGAGGAAAAAGCAGAGAGAATAAGTGATGGAGACGGAATGAGAGGAAGAGACAGTGAGAGAATAAGAGACAGAGATGGAGCGAGAAGAAGAGGCAGAGAGAGGCCAAGAGATAGAACTGAAGTTTGGAAATATTTTGGGAATGGATGGAAGAGACAGCCAGCAGGTCAAAGTGGATAAAGATGGGAGAGAGTTTAATGATGATGATGATGATGATGATGATGATGATGGGTGTAGTGATAGTGTTTTCTGATAGTAGTAGTAGTAATAGTAGTAGTAGTTGTAGTAGCAGTGGTGGTGATGGTGAAGTAAGTTTGTCTTCATCCGCTATAACTGTCAGTCCTACAACGCAAATGCAAAAACGTGGGTGCATGAACTTCGATACGAGGTAGGAATGAGTCTCCTTGGTTACTAGTGAAATGAACCCTTCCTTCTGGCTACACTTGGTAAACAATCCAGCAAAAAGGTGTTAGGGATCCTTGTCAGGTTAAGTAAAGGCACTGTAGTAGCCGTGATGGTGGTAGTGGTGATGGTAGTGGTGACAGTGGTAATGATGGTAGTAGTGGTGATGGTAGTAGTGGTGATGGTAGTAGTGATGGTAGTGGTAATGGTGGTAGTGATAGTAATAATGGTGATGGTAGTGATGGTAGTAGCGGTGGTGGTGGTGGTGGTGAGATTTGGTGTACCAGCATAGTGGGTGTGATGAGTCACTTCCATCTCTTTCTGTGGCTAGGCTGCTCCACCCACAGGCTTTACACCACCACCACCATCACCACCACCACCACCACCACCACCACCAACAACAACAACAACAACAACAACAAGATCCCTACCTACATCACCACCATCATCACAAACCGTCACCACCTCCAAAAACACCTATTTGGTCCCTGCTACCACCACCATCTACACCACACCACACTACACTGCACCACACCATGCTTCACCACACTGCACCACACCATGCTTCACCACACTACACAACACTATGCTTCACCACATTACACCACACTATGCTTCACCACACTACACAACACTATGCTTCACCACACTACACCACACAACACAACACTATGCTTCACCACACTACACCACACACCAAAAGGGTTCTTATTGCCCGTGCTTCATGTGTGCTTCTGTGTACTTGTAAATGCCATCGCCACAAATCAGTGACAACCACCACCACACCACAGTACAATCATCACAACAACCACAGCACACCACACCACAGTACAATCATCACAACAACCACAGCACACCACACCACAATAGAATCATCACAACAACCACTGCACACCACACCACAGTGATTACCATTACACCACACCACGTTCAAAACATCACACCACACCCCACGCCACCACAGCACACCACACAGCACCACATCACACCACCCAGCACCACACCACACCACACCACATCACACCACACAGCACCACACCACACCAAACAATCTACTGACACTACAATTTCAGCCACAACCCCACACCACGAAAACAACCACCACAACTGCCACACCTACCACAGCCAACTAACAATCTACCACAACTACCACAACGATCTAACCACAACTACCACAATCGACTGGGTGGAACGTGACAAGTTTCTGTGGGCAGAGAGAGAGAGAGAGAGAGAGAGAGAGAGAGAGATGGACTGAGAGGGTGATACTGTGCATAGATATTCGTAGATAGATATGTAAATAGATAGACATGTATTGATAGGCAGGCAGAGAGAGAGAGAGAGAGAGAGAGAGAGAGAGAATGTTTCACGGGTCTTGTCTTCAGCCTACTGGGGAAAGAAAATAAACGCTACTTGAGATGTTTAGGTGAGAGAGAGAGAGAGAGAGAGAGAGAGAGAGAGAAGGTCAGCACCCCGCAGTATCGAATTTGGTGCAATTGAGAGTAATTTGCGTGTGTGTGTGTGTGTGTGTGTGTGTGTGTGTGTGTGTGTGTGTGTGTGTGTGTGTGTGTGTGTGCGTGTTTGTGTAGGTAAGAGGGACTGAGTGTGTGAGTGTGCTTGTGTTAGTGTGCGGGACTTTTTGAGAGTGTGGAGGTGTTGTGAGTATGAGTTTGAGTGAGTGTGAGTGAATTTGCGTGTGAGAGTGGGTGTGAGAGTTAGTGTGTGCGTTAGAGGGGTTGAGTTAGTGAGTAAATCGATGTTTACTGGAGTGTGAGATAGTTTTGTTAGTAAGTTATAGTCTCTCTCTCTCTCTCTCTCTCTCTCTCTCTCTCTCTCTCTCTCTCTCTCTCTCTCTCTCTCTCTCTCTCTCTTTCCTCCCCTTTCCTCTTCCCTCCCGCCCCCATTTTCTTCATTGCGTTTAAATACCTCTTTATTACCCACATAAAGTATTCATTTGTTTACTGTCCTCCTTGATTATGGGGGTGCGGCGCAAACGCAGAGTCTAGGGGCGCCTCTCCTTCCT
This sequence comes from Coenobita brevimanus, assembly GCF_032717465.1. Classification (NCBI taxonomy): domain Eukaryota; kingdom Metazoa; phylum Arthropoda; class Malacostraca; order Decapoda; family Coenobitidae; genus Coenobita; species Coenobita brevimanus. The sequence goes on along the minus strand of NC_137011.1, from coordinate 5,564,483 downwards.
CTCCCCTCTTTTTCCTCCCCTCTTTCCTTGCCTTACCCTCTCTCCCCTCCTTTTCCTCCCCTCTTTCCTTCCCTCCTCTCCCCTTCCCCTCTTTCTCCCTTCACTTCCTCCTCTCTTCTTCCCTCTCCTTCCCCTCCCCTTCCTTTGCCTCGTTCATTTTTTCTCTCTCCTTCTCTCCCCCTACTCCCCCTCCCTTCACTCCCTCTTTCTCTCCTTCCCCACTCTCCGCCTTACCTCATCTTCTCTCTTACTCCTCCACCCTCTTTCCTCTCACTTTCTGTCTTTCCCTTTTACTCTCTCTCTCTCTCTCTCTCTCTCTCTCTCTCTCTCTCTCTCTCTCTCTCTCTCTCTCTCTCTCTCTCTCTCTTCCTGGTTCATATCCCTCCATTTCCTTCCCCTGAGGCAACACTTCTTCCTCTCTACTTCCTCTCCATTCCTCCCCTTCCTCTCCCCTTTCTTTTCCTCTTCTCTCCCTTCTCTTTCCTCTCCCCTCCCTCTTTCTACTTTCCTCTCTCTTCTTTCTCCCCACTCTTTCCTCTCCCCTTCTTTTCTTCCTCCCTTCTCATTCCTCACCCTCTTTTCTTTATTCTCCCTTCTCATTCCCGCTTTTCTTCTTCCTTCCTTTCCTTTCCTTTCCATCTATACTTTTGTTTCTCCTCCCTCTTGCCTCACTCTTATTCTCCCCCTCTTCTCTCTTCCTCCCTCCCTTTTCCCCTCCTCTCCCCTCTCTTTCCCCTCCTCTCCCCTCTCTTTCTCCTCCTCTCCCCTCTCTTTCCCCTCCTCCTCTCCCTCCAGTTCTTCATCCTTTTAATCGCCGTCCATTTCCTCATAAAGTACTTATATCTGAAGGCCCTTTGATGTGGGGGCTGCACCGCCAACGCATAGTTTAGGGGTGCCTCTAATGCCTTGTTTTTTGTTGTTGGTGGTAGTGGTGGTGGTGGTATTATTATTATTATTGGTATTATTATTGATTATCATTGTTATTGTTATTTTATTATTATTATTGTTATTTTATTATTATTATTGTTATTTTATTATTATTATTGTTATTATTGTTATTATTATTATTATTATTGTTTACAAAATGAAAAAGATTGCTCCTCTCTCTCTCTCTCTCTCTCTCTCTCTCTCTCTCTCTCTCTCAAAAGAAGAAAATAAAACAGGAAGGTCATAACACCACTACTTCAACTGCTTCCCAATAACCCAAAATGTATAATACCCCAGAATACACAATCCCACTAAATAAAAAAAGAAAAGAAAAAGAAAAAGAATGAAGAGCGTGAAAGTTTGACCCTTGAAACGTGGAGAGTGACTTCCGTAGAGTTTCTCAAAATGGGTCGAGTTGGTGCGTCTTGTATGGCGAAATTTACCCTTTAGCTCCGTGTGTTATTTATGTCGTTGCGATACTTGTTGATGGATAGATAGATAGATAGATAAATAGATAGGTGGATACATAGATAGATAGATAGTTTGATAGACAGATAAGATAGTTTGATAGATTGGTAGATAGATTATGATGGATGGATAGGTAGATAAAGATTAAGAAGAATAATGCTGTAAAGATGAAGTATAGATTGGTAGGTCGATAGATAGATAAGTGGATAGATGGATTGATCTACTTATAGACAGGTAGATAGACAGAGAATATAAGCGAATAAGTGGAGAGAGAGAGAGAGAGAGAGAGAGAGAGAGAGAGAGAGAGAGAGAGAGAGCGAGCGAGAGAGAGAGGCTGTGTGTTGCCCTCTAGTGTGGAGATCACCAAGGATTAGGGATGACGTCACCTCCCCCGACAACGCCCAGATCCCATCCCCACTCCTCCCCAACACTCCTCAGTCTCTATAATTCTCTCCAGCTCTTCCCCAAGCTCTATAATCCTCTCCAGCTCTTCCCCGGCCTCTGTCATCCTCCCCATCTCTTCCCCAGCATCTACAGTCTTCTTCCCCATCCACAATCCTCCCCATTTCTTTCCCCATCCATCCCCTGCCATTCCCCACTTTCACGGATTTCCCAATACTCCCCATAATTATTCCCCAGTCCTTTCCCACGTGCATTCCCCACCTTCCCCCATCCTCTTAGATCTTCCCCACTATTTTACAATCATCCCCATTTCCTTTTCTTCAATATTTCTCTTTCTTGTTTATCTTTATTTACTTTTTAGTCCTTTCCTCAGTTCTTCCCCAAGATTCCCCAACTCTAATTTTTCCCAGTTATCACTAGATCGCTTTTAAGTGTATTCTCTGCTTTATTTTTTTCTTTCCTTATTTTCCCCAACCCTGCTCAGGCCTCCCCACCTTTCTTAGATCCCCCGACCTTTCCAAGTCTTCCCCAGCCTTTCCCTGCCCTTCCCCAACCATCCTTGGCCCATATGTTGCTTTGTCAGACTTCCCATACAATTCTTAACCCTCTCCTCCTCAACACATACACTTCTATCCCCAATCTCTCTCCTCCCCAACTCTTCCCTGCCCTTCCTTCTCTCCTTCTTCCCACATTCATGCCTATTCCCCGAGTCTCCCCCCCTCCCCTCCCCTTTTCAGCATATACATCCCTATTCCCAATGTCTCTCCTCCCCAACTCTCCCCTGCCCCCTCATCCTCTGCACATTCTCCTCAGTCAGTCCCCAGTCTCCCTCCTCCCCAACCCTCATCTGTAGGTGCTGCCTGATTACCTGTGGAACGTAATATAGCAACTACCTGTGTGCATGTAACAGTGAAAATCTATATTACTTCATTGCTTGTGCACTCGGCAATACGATTAAATAATTATAATGAGGCGTGAGATAAAGGGCTTCCATTGATACCTAGTTATAAGTAGTTTAGCAGTGGACGATTCTGATGATGATGATAATAATGATGATGATAATGATGATGATGATGATGATGACGATGGTGATAATGATGAAGTATATTTAGTGGGCCTGATGAAAACTGGTGTTGTAATTTTATCGTCTGTGTGTATTCCTGTAACGAAACTAAAATATGCATAGTAGACCAAGCCTGAAATGTGAAGAAGAATGCATAAATCCCCACCTACCCCTCATCCCCATTTATCCCCGTCTTCCCTTCCCCCATAATCCCCCCCTCCATCATCCCTATCCCCTACCCATCTTCCCTTCTCCCCCCAGCATCCCTATCCCCTCCCCATCTTCCCTTCTCCCCCCAGCATCCCTATCCCCTCCCCATCTTCCCTTCTCCCCCCAGCATCCCTATCCCCTACCCATCTTCCCTTCTCCCCCCAGCATCCCTATCCCCTACCCATCTTCCCTTCTCCCCCCAGCATCCCTATCCCCTACTCATCTTCCCTTCTCCCCCCAGCATCCCTATCCCCTCCCCTACCCCTGTTATCTCTCCCCTCCCCCCTCCTCCATCCTATATTTGCACCCCTATGCCTGAGCAGTTAAATATCTACTTCCCTTTGTTCCTTCATTCTCTCTCTCTCTCTCTCTCTCTCTCTCTCTCTCTCTCTCTCTCTCTCTCTCTCTCTCTCTCTCTCCATTCTTCTACTTCCCCCTTTGATTCCTTTATTTTCTTATTCTCCTTTACCCTTCATCCTTCATTCATTCTCCTCCCTTCACTCTCCTGTCTTCCCCCTTTCTCTCCGTTCCATCTCCTCCTCTCTCTCCTCTTCTCCTATCCTTGTCTTTCTCTCCTCTCCTCCCCTCCTCTCTTCTGCATTCCCCTCCCTTCTTCCTCCTTTCCCTCCATTCTTCCTCCTCCTCTCTTCCCGTCCTTCCCTCCTCTCTCTCTGACCTTCCCTCTCCCCCTCTCCTCTCCCCCCTCATCTCCTCCTCTGATGGTCGGCTAGAGAGAGAGAGAGAGAGAGAGAGAGAGAGCAAGAGCAAGGGTACCCCACTACACTCACTTAGTCACCCTCCAGCCTGAGATGGGCCACTCTCTCACTCTCTCACTCCCTCGCTCACTTTCACACTTGGCAAGAATGTGAAGGAAGTTGAAGATAATGAGTGGAAGTGAGGGAAAGTGACGAAGAAAGGAGATAGATAGAAAGTGATAAAGTGAGAAGGTTTAGTCCTGTCTTACTTTCTCACTCATTTTCGCACATGTCAAGAGTGTGAAGAAGCAGAAAATGAAGGAAGAAGAAGGAAGCAGAGGATGGAAAGAAAAAAGAGCAATAGAAAGTGGAAAGAAGGAAAGAAAATTGAACATGGAAAAGAGCGATGAAGAGGAAGTGAAGGAAAAAATGAAAGTTTGAATAATTTGGCTTTAACTTTTTTCTCACTGTCTTTCACTTACGATAACAGGAAAATAGAGAACCGAAAGGATATAGAAAAGGAAGTGAGAAAAAGATAAAGAAGAAAGTGGAATGTAAAAGAGAGAGAGGCTGACAAGGATGATTTTGGATTTGGCTTCCTACTTCTCACTCACTTTCCTCACTTTCACATCCATTTATTTAGAACATGAGGGAGGAAGTAAAAGATAAAGGAAGTCAGTGATAAAGAGGAAGTAATTAGAACAGATGATAAAGAGGAACTGAAGAAAAAAGAAGTGAGGATTTTGTCATCTTGGTGTATCATTTTTCGTTTTTACACTCAGCAAACAGAAGAAAGTTGAAGTTACGGAGAGAAAGTGAGAAAAGAGTGCAGAAGAGTTGAAGATAAAGAGAGGAAAAGAGAAAAGAAGTAAGAAGAGTTGAAGATCAAGAGGAAAAAGAGAAAAGAGTGAAGAAGAGTTGGAGATAAAGAGAGGGTGGAGAGAGAGAGGGTTGAGAATAGAGGGACGAGAGAAAAAGAATGAAGAACAGTTGAAAATAACGAGAGTGAAGAGAGAAAAGTTGAAGATACAGAAGGAAAAAGAGAAAAGAATGAAGAAGAGTTGAAAATAAAGAGAGGGCAGAGAGAAAAGAATGAAGAAGAGTTGAAGATAAAGAGAGGAAGTGAGAAAAGGATAAGCAGCGAAAAATGAACGTTCGACTACTTCCCTTTTCACTAATAATAATTTGCTCATCTGAAACGTAAACCCAGTGGACTGCAGGCTTACGTTCCCCTTCTCAAACTTCTTAGCAAAAAAACTGTGCATTTCACAATCTTCAGAAGTGGAAATTTAAAAGAAAATGAACACATAATGAAGGGGAAATGAAGGAGATATGTTAGGGAAGTGAATGGGAAATGATGAAATATAAATGCTAAAAAAATGGAGAGAGAAAAAAAAATAACGCTACTTTCTTCTATTGCATTAAGCTGGACCAAATTTCCATCTTTCCTTCTTGAATGCTGAGATGTAACCATAGATTAACACTTGAATGATGCGGTAGTCACGAAGAAGTGGAAGGGAAAGGATGAGCGTGGTATTGTTGTCTTTTGAAACAGGCTGCTGTATGGTGATAGTCACGAAGAAGTGCTACGAAAAAGATGTAGAGTGGTAATACTGTCTTTCTCTGTCAATGGGTTACGTGAATAAGCAGTAAATGGACGAAAATGTGGACCAAGTTAAAGTGACAGATCTGTAGCAGTGAAGGAAAGAAAATGGCTTGTGGTGAAAACTGATATAAAAACTGAAAAATCGATGTTTTTCTTCTGCGTGAAACAAGATGGAGGAGTGATAGTTAAAGAGAGCTTCACTTCACTTCATTTGAAACAGGGAGACTTGAGGTAATAAGGTAATTTAAGTTTCAGAGGCTTCAGTTTGTTGGAATGAAGTTGGAGTGGGATTTTTTCGAAGTTTTATGTGATTTTACAAGATTAAGGAATGATAACTAAGGAGGGTTTCACTTCTCTTCAGCCGGAGCAGTGAAACTCTTGTAATAAGGTGATTTAACTGATAAAAGTTTCAGGTTGTTAGCAGGAAACTTCAGGGATTCTTTTCGACGTTTCACTTGGTTGCATGAAAGTTCCATTTGGGGAGGAATGAGGAATTTAGAAGGCAGGAGATAAGTTTCAATTGGGGTGAAATGAGAAGTATGGAAGGCAGAACAACATGATTTTTTTCGAAGTTCCGTTTCGTTTCATTCTGAGTCAAGTTTTGTTTGGGGAGGAATGAGAAATATAGAAGGCAGGACGATACGATTTTTTTTCTAGTTTCATTTTTCAGTAAAGTTTTATTTGGGAAGGAGTGAGAAATATTTAAGCTGGGAGGGGGTTGTCGCAGAACTTTTGATTGTAACTGTGCATGATATTTACTTTGTTTATCTCCGGGCGATTTTATTCTGCTTGGAAGTGACATGTCGGGATGAAAGGGGTGGATGTGTTTTCATGGCTCCATATTTTCACGCCTCTTTTCCGCCTCCTTTCCTTTTGATTTTCCTTTCTTCCCTTCATGTAGCCTTTCTTTTATTTCCCTTCCTCCTCTTGTCTGTTATCGTTCCTCCTCGCCTCTTTTTTCTATCTTTCCTTCTTTCTCGTTGTGTCCTGTATTATTGTCTTATCCTGTCCTATCCCATTCCATGATTTCCTCTCCTATCCTTCCATATCGTGTTTTATCTTATCCTCTCCTCTCCTCTCCTCTCCTCTCCTCTCTCCGTCTTTCCTTTCTCTCTCTGTCCTTACCACCTCCGCTAATGTTCTGTCCTCTCTTTTTCCACAGGTAAGTTCCGCATCCTGATTGGCAGATGGATTTGGAGTAAGTGGGTGAGTACTGAATGGTCTAAACTCAAATCACATTCCCCACCCCCGAAAGAAAAAAAAATGAATATATATAAATGCATAGTGTAATAGTATATAAGAGTAAAAATATAGATAGAGAGATAGATGGATAGATAGATAGATACATACATACATACATACATACTGTATAGTGTAATATTACATAATAATATAAAAATATGTGTATGATGATAGTGAGTGGGTGAAGATGCAGGAGTGACCAAAACAAAAGACGCCCTGTACCATTAAAGGAGAGAGAGAGAGAGAGAGAGAGAGAGAGAGAGAGAGAGAGAGAGAGAGAGAGAGAGAGAGAGAGACTGGTAAACAGATGGGTGGAGAACCAGACAGGTGTGACCAAACTCACCTGTCACCCAAAACACACACACACACACACACACACACACACACACACACACACACACACACACACACACACACACACACACACACAGAGGGAGAGAGAGAGTAAAGAAATGATAAACAGATGTACCAGTTTAACTTCATTTCCCAGTAATAATTGTGGTATTTGTTTACATTTTAATATGAAAGATATCTGAAAACTCCAGCCTATATTCGCGCGCGTGCGTGCGTGCGTGCGTGCGTGTGTGTGTGTGTGTGTGTGTGTGTGTGTGTGTGTGTGTGTGTGTGTGTGTGTGTGTGTGTGCGCTCTTTTGGGGCACTGGGGTAATATGTTCAGTTCAGACACCATAAAATGTATAGTAACGGAAAACAGTGCACTGTGTAATGTATTTAGAATCAGTCTTTTTATTGGGGTTTATCTTTGAGCTCGACCCTACCCCCAAAATTCCAAGCATTAGGGGGGACGATTTTACCTTCTTGTGTCCATAATAGTCTCAAAATACACCTGGACGTAAGGAAGAGAGAGGCAGGATGGTGGATGAGTGTGGGTGTTGGACATTCATGAGGGAGGGTGGAGGTGAGCCTGGAAAACAGTGACGGATGATGACAATTGTTGGAGTGGAGGTGTAAGTGGTGTGTGATTACCGACAATGTATTATATCCGTGTCCTCGGTGAAGCCAAACACCTGCTTTGGGTTTTGACATTGTTCCTTATTGTCTGTCTGTCTGTCTCTCTGTAGCCAGATGTCACAGTCCCACAAGCGGTGATCGTTTGTCTTCGAGTTAGTTGTTTTACGAGGAGGGGCACTAACCCTCCGCCAACCCACTTGCTGACACGTAGGGAATACGGACTGGTTGGTTATATGGTTACCACCCAGGGTTGTAAGTGGTTTCCTGGCATACGGGAAACCATTAGGCTTGCCATTCAATGTAAAGCCACCTAAAAAGAAAAAAAAAGTAATAAAAAGTGACAGGAAAGATGGGAAAAACAGGAAGGGAGGAGGGCAGACAGAAAAAGAAAAAAAAACGAAAGTGAGCGAAGAAGTAGGCAGCACTGCATAAGTGAGTGGATGGTGGTCACCTTATTTTGTCTAAATTATTGTTTGTATTTTAAAGCTTCATGTCTCCCAGAGTGTTAAAGTAGTTGTTTATATTCTGGACCTTGTGATCTTCCATAATATTTAGGTTGCTGTGTATATTTAGATTGCTGTGTATATTTTGAAACTTATGGTGCTGCGCATAAACAAAATTTGAGGCATTCTACATGTTTGTAATCGGCGCACTTCACCAGTATAATCCACAATATGTCTGTATGCTTAGTTACAATTGTGGAGTGGGTCGAGATTATTAAGTGTAACGTTAGGATGAGAATGACTTTATTATATATCGGTATCATCATGCAATTTGTACCTGAAACGATTGCGAAGAACCTGTTTACGTTTCGCATTTTCCCAGTAATTTTGACACTGAAAGATCGCGCAGAGTTGGCATCCTACAAATTTGGAATCCATAATGTTTTAAAGCATATCAGTTGGTCTCGAATGCAACTCACTGCCTCTACATTTCTGTTTAACCATACGGCCATTGTTGCCCTAAATATTAAAGCATTTTCCCTCGTGATGTACCAGGCATGTTATTGTAAACCTCATCGTAGTGATGGTTTAGAGTGTTGGTAGTATGTCCATTCAGGTGTTGTGGTCGTGTTACCTTAGTTTGACCCAAGTTTGTGTTGTTGTAGGTGTGTGTGTGTGTGTGTGTGTGTGTGTGTGTGTGTGTGTGTGTGTGTGTGTGTGAGAGAGAGAGAGAGAGAGAGAGAGAGAGAGAATACTGTGGCTCTGCGTAATTTACATTGCAATTATTCATGACTAGCATCTTACTGTGGTGTTGATGTTTTGTTACAAGTCAGTATTCAGGATGGAGAGATTATTTTAAGTCAGGTTGGATTAAAAAGGGTATAGCATTGGTTAACACACACACACACACACACACACACACACACACACACACACACACACACACACACACACACACACACGAACTTAATAAAAACATACTGCCATCATGTACCATAACCTCACCACATTCTCCATCTTTACATTGTTTCGTGCTTACCAGCTTGAGGAAGAATAAATTTTAGCTGTCACTCCCCCTCCTAAGACATGGTACGGCCCTGCATTTGGGCCCATTTGAGCTTATAAATTTGCAGATATACAGGTAAATATTTATAGAAAGGAGTGGCTAAGTTCTGTATATTTACTACCGTGTATATTTGTCTGAAAATGAGAAAGACAGCGTTTGGAGTTACGAGCAAAAATGATACAAGACTGAAGTACTTAAGGTCAAGAGAAAATCATCCATAGGTAATAATAATAATAATGATAATAATAATAATAATAATAATAATAATAATAATAATAATAACACTGAACTGAAGAAGCGACAGGTATGAAAAGTGTGGTCCAAAAATTCACTTCTCTAGAAACTCGCTTTGAGATTTTTTTTTTTAAATTGACGGCTCAGTCTCCTGGTATGGGCGTGGATGTGCCAATGGGGATAGAAAATGAATAATATAATGCCGTGTAGACATTGACATCGCCGAGCCGTCCCCGCAAGACACGAGAAATGGCCGGTGGGGTGGAAGAGGAGCGTTATATGTGGACCACCTTGTATAAATGTGATGGTTCAGTCTGCCGGGGTGGGCGTGGGTGTGGATGTACTATTATGGACCACTGTAACCATCAGCTGTACACTTCCTGACTATCCCGTTACAGCAAGAACTAACTACTCGTGACCTTTGAGATGCTTTTCTTTTTATATTTTCCTTTTTTGTGTGTGTGAGATGAGATGCTTTGCTGCCACTCCAGCCACATGATGCGCTTTCTCTCTCTCTCTCTCTCTCTCTCTCTCTCTCTCTCTCTCTCTCTCTCTCTCTCTCTCTCTCACTGCAAACTCCCATATCAGTGTTATAAGCGACGTGATATTTGTCTGGGAAGGAATGGAAGCCTTTGAATGTTTTAGATTCGTGGCACAAGCGACCTGTATTCCGTCTGGGAGTGAAAGAAAGCATATTTGTCCTCCATCATCACCACAGCTGCCTTCATCACCACCACAACTACCACCATCGTGTCCAACAACTAAAAATCATCACCACAATATCTGTCGTCATCACTACCACAACTGCCACCACTATTGCCACAACTAACTCCATCATTACCACTACTTCTACCTTCATTACTACAATAGTTATTCATTACTACAACAACTACCACATCTTTACCACAACTCCCACCATCATTACCACAACTACCACCATCATTACCACAACTACCGCCATTATTACCACAACTACCACCATCATTACCACCACTACCACCATCGTTATTACACTTACCACAATCAATACCACAACTTCCACCATCATTACCACAACCACCAACATCATTACCACAACTACCACCATCATTACCACAACTCCCACCATCATTACCACAACTACCGCCATCATTACCACAGCTACCACCATCAGTACCACAACTACCACCATCATTACTACAACCACCAACATCATTACCACAACTCCCACCATCATTACCACCACTACCACCATCATTAATACAACTACCCCCATCAGTACCGCAACTACCACCATCATTACTACAACTACGGCCATCATTACTACAGCAGCCACTATCATTACTACAGCTACCACCATCATTACCACAACTCTCACCATCATTACCACAACTACCACCATCATTACTACAACCACCAACATCATTACCACAACTACCACCATCATTACCACCACTACCACCATCATTAATACAACTACCCCCATCAGTACCACAACTACCACCATCAGTACCACAACTACCATCATCGTTATTACAACTACCACAATCAATACCACCGGGACACCAACTTCACCATCGTAGACGTATCCAGTAACCCTCTCCTGGTCGAGTCAGCTCTTTTAATTTTTCTCTTCTAACTTTTGTGACATTGTTATTTATGGATGGGTTGACTTTGTCTTTAGGTTAACCATAGGATACGTTGACTCTGAATTGCATTTTCCTAAGCTAAGGAGTTCCCTAGCACCCTTTTCTTAACTATTTCTATATATCTATCTATCTATAGCCCGACGCCCTAATCCCGCAAAGGGTGGCCGCAGACAAAACGCCTCCAAGTCGCTCTGTCACCAACCATTTGACTACCCTCCCCCCAACTCACCCCCCCTCCCTCATATACCTCTCAACTCCATCCCTCCATCTCATCCTCGGTCTACCTCTCCCTCTCCCTCCCTCCACCTCACCTACATACACCCTCTTAGTCAGTCTTTCATTCTCCATTCTCTCCACATGTCCAAACCACCTCAGTATATTTCTCCTAATCTTCTCAACCACATCCACATCCACCCCACAGCGTTCCTTCACTTCTTCATTCGTCAACCTGTCCCTCCACGTCACTCCACATGCTCCTCTCAAGTAACTCATTTCCACTGCTCTCACTCTTGACTTGTTCCCCTCTTGCAAGGTCCATGCCTCGCTTCCATACGTCAGGGTAGGGATCACAATACTATCATGCAGTGACTTCTTAACTTCCATACTCACCTCCCTATTTCTCATCACTGCTTTCAGTGTACCAACAACCTTCCTTCCCTGCTGTACCCTTTCATGCACTTCATCCCCCAAAGTTCCATCCTTACTCATCACACTACCCAAGTACTTGAATGCACTCACATTCTCCATATCCTCACCATCCAACCTCACTGCACACTCTGTGACTTCATTCCTCTCAAACACCATAACTTTACTTTTGTTTACATTAACTTTGAGATTCCTCTTCTTACATACTGTCCCAAATTCATTCACCAAACCTCGCAACTCCCATTCATCTTCACTCAACAATACTGTATCATCAGCAAACAGCAACACCGGAAGCTTCCAAATCTCACCCTCATTCATTAGAGCCACCCCCACATCCACTGCCCTACCTTGCACCTGCTTTACAACCCCATCCATGTATATATTAAACAGCCATGGAGACATCACACAACCCTGTTTCAGTCCCACATTGAGATCAAAGAACTCACTCAGCTCACCATCCACTCGCACCGTAACCCTAGCTCCCTCGTACATACTCTTCACAGCACTCAACAATTTCCCCTCCACTCCATCCATATATTCTTAATACCTTCCACATACTTTGCCTATCTATTCTGTCATAAGCTTTCTCCAAGTCCATGAAGGCAGCATACACTTTCCTTCCCTTCTCTAGATACTTCTCCACTAAACATCTTAGAACAAATATCTGATCTACACACCCTTTTCCCTTCCTAAATCCCCCTTGTTCTTCTCCAACTAGCTCCTCTGTCATATGCCTAACCCTATCAATGAGTATTCTACCATATTTTTTATCAGTCACACTAAGTAGGCAAATACCCCTATGGTTACCACATACTTCTCTCTCTCCTTTTCCTTTGTATAAAGGAACAATTATACCTGATTTCCAGTCCTCTGGAACCCTTCCCTCTTCCCAAGCCAATCTACACAACTTCCATATCCACTCCACAACAATCTCACCCCCATACCTAAGCATTTCACCACACACTCCATCAATTCCTGGGGCCTTTCCCAACTTAATATTCTTCATCGCTTCCACTACTTCCGCCCTACTGATCTCTTCCTCCCTCCTCTCATCTCTTCTTCTCCCAGCCATTCCCCAACCGCTTATGCTCGCACTGCTCTCACTCTCCACATTCAACAAATCCTCAAAGTGCTCCTTCTATCTCCTCAGTTTCTCTCTCTTCTCCACCAACAATCTATTATTCCTATCTTTCACTCCCCTACTATTTCCCCTTTCACACTGCCTTACTTTCTTTACCTCCTTCCAAAACAATTTCTTACTCTCCCTCCATTTCACACTCAGATTCCTCCCAAACTCCTCATCCACTTTCTTTTTACTCTCCTTCACCAGTCTCTTAACCTCCCTTCTCCTGCTCACATATACCTCTCTCTTCTCTCTCTCATCTTCTCCCCTACCTCTACTCGCCAACCATTCACTATATGCCTTCTTCTTTTGTTCCACAGCTCGTTTCACCTCATCATTCCACCATGCTGTCCCTTGCACACCCTTGTATCTCCTCCTTACTCCACAAACCGCCTCACACGCTGCGCCTATCTCTTCCGTGAATATCTTACATACGTCTTCCACCCCTTCCATCTGCTCTAGCTCATACCTTCCCAGTCTTTCTTCCACTATGCTCTTATACTCTGTCATTTTCTCACTATCTTGCAATTTCTCCACTCTTCTCACAGGAGTTGCTTCCTCCTGTCTTCCCCTTCGTCTCCTCAACCACTTTCTTTGCAGCTCTACCTTGGCCATCACTAAGTGATGGTCCGAGACTCCATTCCCCCACCCTCTCCACACTCTTGCATCCAACACTTGTCTTCTCCAACACTTAACTATTTAATTTGTATATATTACCATTTAGTATTATTTATAGCAGTATATCATTTATGCCTTTGTTAAACTGAGATAGACTGCATAGTTGTTGTTGTTGTTATTGTTGCCCTGGTTCATCTATCTTTGATCCCAGTGGACTGCAGGCTGAAGTTGTCCTTCTCCTGAAGCCCATCCTCCTCCTTTTGGGGGATAGGGAGGGTATTGAGGAACGTTTGTATAGCTGGGCAGCCCCAGTGCCCAGTTGTATCAATGTCTCCACATGAAGACATCTCTCTCCAGCCCCACAGATTGCTGAATAACCTAGCGGCAAATAACAGTGTGCCATGTAAGGAGGAAGTGTTGGGAGTTTCCTTAAATGACAAGAAATGGGTCTCCGGGGTTGAGCTTGGAGTAGGTACAGTATAGTTGGTTTGTTCTCACCTGAGGGAACTGTGCCACTCTCTGAACCTGAATATAACTTTGTGAATGTATATAAACTTTTCTGTGAAGCTTAGTTATGTAGCAGGAATTCGTCTCCTTGGTAATTAGATCATCCCTCGAACCTCACAATCTGACTATAATGTTGTGGTTTCCAAAACTTTTCCATGAGATAGGAATGAATGTCCTTGCTTACTCATCAAATCAGCCCTCCAGTCTGTCTACCCTTGGCTATCTGTCGAAGTGAAAGGAGTTATGGATCTTTGTCAGGTTAGATAAATGCATTATAGAAGTGTTTATGCAGTGATTGTGCTTATAACTCCAACATAACCTGCATTACACCACTCCATCACCACCACAGTCACTACTCCATCACTGCACTCGCCTTCCAACTACCTCCACTACGAACACCACTACGTACCTATTTATAATCCTCGTGCCTTCACTTAACTGCTTATACTTGATGAGCGTGATTTTTGTAATTTAGAGGTGTACATACGTGAGAGTGAGAGAGGCACGGGGATGAGAGAGAGAGAGAGAGAGAGAGAGGTGGACTGTGAAAATGGGTAAGGTATTCAGGTGTGTGTTGTGGAGATGCAAAGGTATTTATTTATGTGTGTGTGTGTGTGTGTGTGTGTGTGTGTGTGTGTGTGTGTGTGTTGTAAGTAGTTGAGTGCATATGGGAGTGCCTGTGTACGTTCGTTTGGGGTAATGCATGTGTGTGTGTGTGTGTGTGTGTGTGTGTGTGTGTGGTTTTTGTGTTAAGCAGATGTGTGTAAGGGACTAAAGGTCACTGGGTTTATTTAAATTGCTTGAGTAGGTGTGGTAAAACAGTGGAAGATGAGCGAGAGAGAGAGAGAGAGAGAGAGAGAGAGAGAGAGAGAGAGAGAGAGATGCCAGGACGGAGACAGTTCATTCTCTCTGTCTGTCTGTCTGTCTGTCTGTCTCTGTCTCTCTCTCTGTCTCTCTCTCTCTCTCTCTCTCTCTCTCTCTCTCTCTCTCCTTTCCACCATTCCCCCTCCTCTGCCCCCTCCTCTCCTCCCCTTCACCCTCTCATCCTCCCCTTCACCCTCCCCTCCTCCTCTCTCACTTTTTGTACATAAACACTTTTGAACCATCTGGGATACAGCCGTGAGAGAGAGAGAGAGAGAGAGAGAGAGAGAGAGAGAGAGAGAGATGGAAGATATGTAAGAAATGGAGTGGAGATGGACTGCACGGACGAAAAACGTAAAGGAGGAGGAAGGAAGGAAGGAAGGAAGGAAGGAAAGAAGGAAGGAAGGATGGAAGGAAGGAAGGAAGGAAGGAAGGAAGGAAGGAAAGAAGGAAGGAAGGATGGAAGGAAGGAAGGAAGGAAGGAAGGAAAGAGACAAAAAAGAAGACAGAAATAACGGAAGGAAGCAAAGGAGATATGACGGAGGGCATTAACGAAGACGGTAAATAAGATGAAGGAAGGAACGAAGAAGAAATGAATAATTAAATAAAAGAGAGAAGGAATAAAGAAGGAGAGTAAAGAGATGGAGGGAGAGAGTCAGGAGAAGGAGGTAAATACGAAGACATACAGAAGTTGAGAAAGATGATGGAAGGAACGAAGGAGAAATGGATTAGTAATGGAGAGATGGAGTAAAGAAGGAGAGAAGAAGAAGAGTGGAGAGAATGGAGGGAGACTGGAGAAGGAGATAAATATTTATACGTAAAGAGAACCCTGAAAATGATTACGAAATAATAAAAGTGCGACTTGAAACAAAATCCACCCAAGTGATGTCAGAAGGGATGTCAGGTGATAGGAGTGACGTTAGGAGGGGTGTCAGTGCTCAGTTGAAGTCACCAAGAGGCTGATCACATTGAAAAGAATCCCGTCGTGACAAGAAACCATAGTTACTGCTGAATGCTGTTTGGAACGTGGCTCTACTTCTTTCACCTTAACTTGGCCTAGATTTTCGTCCTTTTGTGGTTTATTTAATGTAGCTCAGTGACGGAGAATGAAGTTGCTGCGTTTTCACATCGTCTCCATAGCACTTCTTCTTGACGAGCATCACACTGTAGCGTTAATATCTTGCTAAAACTCAGCATTGAAGAGGGGAAGATAGCATTTTTAGGCCAAGTTGAAGTAAAATGAGTATAACAGTAATGACAGTGGTTTCCTGAATGACCTTCAGTGTTGGAGGCTTGCATGCATCTTCCCCCTGCCTAGATATGTCAAGGAAATGCCTGGTAAACATTAAGGAACGATGCCTGTTACTTATAAGCCTTGAGTAATATTCTAAGAGACTGTGCTGACCTTATGCTGAAGAATAAATCGGTACTTGAACGAAGCCAGCGACGGATTAAAGATTCCGTTCATTGGTGGCATTTCAGTCAAGTTATGTAAGACTCGAGAAATTGGCAGTGCTTAGAGGATAATGGATGTTATGGACTTGCACGTGGATGAAGAGGATAAGTGTGTGTGTGTGTGTGTGTGTGAGAGAGAGAGAGAGAGAGAGAGAGAGAGAGAGAGAGAGAGAGAGAAAGAATTAAAGCCAACGTGAGCGAGTATGACCTTGAGTGTGAGGGTGAGACGGGACACACTCACGCCCAGGACAACCAGGCCTTGTGGCACGTAGGCAGGCAGGCAGACAGGCAGGGAGGCAGAAAAGGAAAGGGCAGAGTAAGGCAGGGTGGTTGGTAGGCAGGCAGGCAGGGTATGACAAGAAAAGGCAGAACAGGAAAGGATAATTTAAGGCCAAAGATGGAGGATGTTTGGCAGAGTCGATGAAGAAAGAGTTGGGTAGGACATGGTAAAAGAGGGAGGTAGGAAAGTGGGACCATCTGCCCATCCTCAGTAGAAGGCAGGACAGAGTAAGGGAGGGAGGGAAAGGGTAGGGTAAGGCAGGGGAGAACAGGGTGGAAGAGCAAAGGGCGATGAAGGATAGATATACGCATGACAGGGTGGTGTAGTGTAGGGTAGAAAAGGGCATGAAAACAGAGGAGTAGGGGGAAATATGACAAATTATTAGATGATAAGGAAAAAAATAGGACAGAATTAGTAAAAGAGGGCAGGACAGACAGCAGGACAATACGTGAAAAGTAACAGCAGCGAGACAGGGCAGGAAAATACATGTAGAGTTTGTCGGGATGGGTTAGCATAGGGTGATAGAGTAGGGTAGGGTAGGGTAGGGTAGGGCAGGGCAGGGCAGAGAGGGGATAAGGCAGGGCAGGGCAGGGCAGGGCAGGGCAGGGCAGAAGGGCAGGCCACGTGATACGATGGTGGTGTAAGATTGAGTTATATCATGCAACTCTATATCATGTCTGAGTGCGTGTGTGTGTGTGTGTGTGTGTGTGTGTGTGTGTGTGGTTGGGTTTGAGTGAGCCGTTGGGTGAGTGGGGGTGGGAAAGAAAGTGAGAAAATGATTGAAAGTGAGAGAGTGGGATATGTTTGAGGGTTAGTGAAAGTGAGTGAGTGGGTCAGAGAGTGAAAGGAAGTGATTGAAAGTGAGACAGTGGGAGTAGTTTGAGTGGGAAAGTGAATCTGAGTGTGAGAGTGAGAGTACTGTCCTTTGATGAGCGAGTTAGAAAGTGAGTGAGATTAGGAGTGAGAGTGAAAGTGAGAGAGTGAGAGGGCCTGGGATTTAAAGGGACAAGACAGGGAAGGACAGGGAAACGAAATAGTGAAAGTGAGCGAGTGAGTGAGTGAGAGAGACAGTAAATGTGTGAAAGTGAGAGAGTGGGTAGGAGCAGGAGTGGTTATGTGGGAGGTTTGTGGAACTGTCTAAATAAGAGAATTGGGGATGAATAAGAGAATTGAGAGAGAGAGAGAGAGAGAGAGAGAGAGAGAGAGAGAGTGTGTGTGTGTGTGTGTGTGTGTAAAGAGTGCAGAAAACAAGGAGAAGAATTCGAAAACTGACTCTTCACAAAGATAACGTGTGTGTGTGTGTGTGTGTGTGTGTGTGTGTGTGTGTGTGTGTGTGTGTGTGTGTGTGTGTGTGTGTGTGTGTGCGTGCGTGCGTGCCCATCACCCTTTTCTCTGATATTCCACCACCAGCACCAATACATTTCCTACCATTTCCCTCGAGCCCCGTACCGCCATATCAGTTAGGTGACATAGGCAATAGCACCACCATGTCCCAGTTCACCCAATAGCAGTGAATAGCATGATTGGGGTTGGTATTGGGTAAGGACATCAGCGACCATATACCCTCACACACTGTGCTGTTGTTAGGGAAAGGTGGAGGTTGAGGGAGAAAGATTTAAGGGATACATTCAGGGCCTTAAAAGATACATTAAGGGTTTTAAGGGAAACATTTTTTAGGTATGGAAGGCTCCGTTGCACTTCTTCATTGGCGATTTTTTCACCTTAAACCTTCCTTAGTCTCCTCCCCATCCCCCAAAAGGAGGATGGTTGACATCAGGAAAAGGCTAGCTTCTTTTCAGCCTGCAGTTCACTGGGTTCACATCCATATGAGCCTGGGATTGCAACTACTACTACTACTACTGTTACTACTGTTACTACTACTACTACTACTACTACTTTCACAACTGTTACTGCTATTTCTACTACTATTGCTATTACTGTTACTAAATGTGTTACTCATTTCTTCTACTTCATCTACGAATTCAGTACTACTACTACTACTACTACTACTACTACTACTACTACTACTACCAACCTTTGCGGCATGAGAGCGTCTTTTCTTTCATACTCTTGTTTTCGCCAGCTGGATATTTTCAATTTACGTCAGGCACAGAAGAGGTGTAAATCATATTGTAATTAACCTCCTAAGTACGAAGATATTTGTATATATTTATGTTGCTTCCCACAGCACGATTTTACTCAGCTAAGCAGAGGCGTCCGTTTGTGAGGTTAAAAAAATCCAATTAATTCAGTACAGAACAACTTCTTTTCCCTCTTATTAAGCCTGTGGAAGATGGTTTTATATACTATTGCTCCTTCCCAGACGATTTTACTCAGCTTAGAAGTGACCTCTGTTTGTGAAGAGGTTAAAAAAAATCTCCATTAATCTATTCTTTATCAAAACGACTATATATATTGGTACCCCTTGTAATTAGAGCTTTGGAAATATTCGCGTCTGAAGTTTGGCGAGTTAACTCCGTAGACTTAGTTAAACCACCTGTGGCATCATCGTTGTTGTAAGAGTGGAGTTAGTAGTAGTAGTAGTAGTAGTAATGGTAGTAGTGGTCTTAATAGTTGTAGTACTCCAACAACTGTTTCCATTTGTTACTATTACTATTACTATTATTATTATATTATTATTATTATTATTATTGTTATTATTATTGCTACATTGTCTCAGAAAATAACGCTGTCCATAAATCCCACGGCCTCCCACTTACCTCAGTTTCCCCTCATGTCCTCGAGCAACAGCAAGGTGAAGTGAGAGAAAACGGGGGTCGGCCTCGCTCTCTCTCTCTCTCTCTCCCTCAGCACACGAGATGGTGATTGTGTGTGATTGAGCCTGTTCCTTACGAGGACGTGTTTTTTAGCTTTTTTATTGCTACATCAAGACGATTTAAGAGAGAGAGAGAGAGAAGAAAAACTGTAAGCTGGTGTGCGTGTGTGTGTGTGTGTGTGTGTGTGTGTGTGTGTGTGTGTGTGTGTGTGTGTGCATCTTTCTGTGTCTGCCTCTGTGTGTGTGTGTGTGTGTGTGTGTGTGTGTGTGTGTGTGTGTGTGTGTGTGTGTCTCCCCATTCTTCTATACGGTACCACCTCTCCTTGTGCTGTAGTTGATGCAGACACACACCTGGGCCTCACCTGTTTAATTAGGCATTGATAAACACACCTGAGTGCAGAGGTGGAGGTGAGGAGGAGGGATTTATGTATGTATGTAAGTATGTGTTTATGTATGTATGTATGTATGTGTGTATGTATGTATGTATATGTGTATGTATGTGTATGTATGTATGTGTATGTGTTTATGTATGTATATGTATATGTATGTATGTATATGTATGTATGTATGTATGTATATGCATGTATGTATGTATGTATATGTATGTATGTGTGTGTGTGTGTGTGTGTGTGTGTGTGTATGTACAGGCTTTTTTTTTAGAATGATTTATTGCTTTTTCTGCTTTTTTTGAAATATATTAATTCGCAGAACGTGAGAAATCGTAATCCCTTCACCTCATTGATTTTTTTTTTCGACAACTATACTGTTTTCACTTCAACTTGGCCTTAAATTGCCATCTTCCGTCGTAAATGCTGAGTTGTAAGAATATACTAACATTAGAATTGCTGTTAATCACGAAGAAGTGCCTCAGAAAGGATGTAGAGCCATAGTATTGTCCTTTTTTCTACCACTGAGCTACGTGAAATAAGCTACAGAAGGACGAAAATCTGGGCCAAGTTAAGGTGAAAGAACTATGGGCAGTGTTATATATTAACATTAGAGTATTATGCTAGTCACGAGGAAGTGCTCTGGAGAAGATGTAGAGGCTGTAGTTCTTTTTTTTTTTCTGAGTTACGTGAAATTAGATGCAAAAGGACGAAAATATTGATCAAATCAAGGTGAAATAACAGACGATTTCATTCAGCTAAGGAAAGACGGTGTATAGTGAAGGGTTAATGAAGGCTGTGTCTAACCTCTCCAGTTCGCTAAGTCTCCCCTAAACTGAAGAAAATGGTCTGGAAATAGGAAGAAAATGGGATGTGTGTAATGGGATGGGTGGGGTTGGATCTCTCTCTCTCTCTCTCTCTCTCTCTCTCTCTCTCTCTCTCGTGATGGATGATGGTGGAAGGGACAAGGAAATTGAGGTGTTAGGAAATTAGGTCTCATCCGTCTTCGTGCTGGATGATGATGATGATGATGATGATGATGATGATGACAGTAGTGGTCGAGATGGAGAAGTGATGAGTTGTAGTGATGGTGATGATGATGATGATAGTAGTGGTCGAGATGGAGAAGTGATGAGTTGTAGTGATGGTGATGATGATGATTTTGGTGATGGTGGTGGAAGTGGAGAGCAAATGATAAGCTGTAATGATGATGATGATGATGATGGTGGTGTTGGTGGTGGTGGTGGTGGTTGTGGTGGTGGTGCTGGAGAAGTTTTGGGTTGTAATGATGATGATGATGATGATGATGATGATGATAACGATAAAGGCCATTAACTATCGAGAATGTGCGTTACCTATTCACTGATAACGTACAAAGATTAATGATAAAAGAACCAATGAGATGAAGAGAAGGTGAGAGTAATCAGCCTTACGTAATTACCGTGAAATGAGGCAATTAGGACACCTGGTACTTAATGACGCAGGTGAGATGGATGGGAGGATCAGGTAAGGGGAGATGAATGAGGTTGAGTGGATGGGTAGGTGGGTGGATGGATGATGAGATGGATGAAAGTGGGGTTAGATTAATGGGTGGATGAGGAAATGGATAAAGAGAGATATGTGGATGAGAATGGATAGAATAGGTTGGATGGATGATGGATGAGGATATGGATGAGTGAGTAAATGGGTAGGTGGCTAAGATTGGATTATAAGATGAGGTGGATGATTTATAAATAAGTGTTCAAGTGGATGAATGTGAATAGGATGGATAGATGACTAAGTGGGTGAGAATAGATGATTGGTTGAAAATAGGTGACAGATGGATGGGAATGTTAGGTGGATGCAGATAGGCTAGTGATAAGGTAGATAGTAAATAAGATAGGTAGATAGAGTGAGTGGATGGTAACAGCTGGATAATTAAGTAAATGGATGAAATTGTAGCAGAGATAAGTGAATTAATAAAGGAGATAAGTGAGGTAACAGGAGAGAGAAAATTAAGGGGGAGAGGAACTTAGAGGTGGCTGTTTGAGGGAGTGGATTTAATAAGCGGAGTAAGTGGTGATCCTTGTGTGATGTCTGTGTAGTTAATAAGAGGGTCCACTTAGAGAGAGAGAGAGAGAGAAAGAGAGAGAGAGAGAGAGAGAGAGAGAGAGAGAGAGAGAAAGAAAGAGAGAGAGAGAGAGAGAGAGAGTCCAGGCAGCTCCACCTCCGGCCAGCCTCAATAATGAAATATAAATCACTCCATCCCGAATACGTAATTTATATATAATTTACCGTAACCAATAACTAAGCGATAATTATAATGGGGTCGATAATGAACATCAGCCCATTTTCGTTATCAGGTAATAGAGGCTAATTTATGGGAGACCCTTGTAAATTGGGGATGCAGTGTAATGGTGTTTTTCTCTTACTATTTTCTCTCTCCCTTTTCCTCTCCCATTCCTTTACCCATTCCTTCCCTGTACATCTTCTTCCCTTGTCTATTTTTCCTTTATATTTATTGTCCTTTTCTCTTCTTTCCCTTCCCTTCCCTTTCTTCCCTCCTGTCCCCTCCCCTTCCCTTTCTTGTTTCCCCTTATCTCTCGCTTTCCCCCTTTCTCTCCCTTCTCTTTTCATCTCTTTTTTTCTTTACCCCCCCCCCCAGACACACTTTCTGCTTCTCTTCTCTCTTCCTTTTCTCCTCTCCTCTCCTCTCTTCCTTCCCCCATCCCCCTACCCCTTTCTTCTCATCCCATTCTTTCATTTCGCTTCTCCTCTCCTTCTGCCCTTCTCTCTTCCCTATCCCCCTCCCTCTCTCTCGTCCCTTGTTTTTGCAGGTAAATTTATGCATGCCTTCCCACCTACCTACCAGCCTACCTACCTACCTGCCTACGTACCTACCTACCTACCTACCTACCTAACTAACTAACTAACTAACTAACTACCTACCTACCTACCTAACTAACTAACTACCTACCTACCTACCTACCTACCACCTACCTTCCTACCTACCTACTTACCTACCTACCATCTTTTCTTCCGTGTATTTATATGGCTGTTCGTCCGTTTACCCTCCCTGTCTATCTGTCTTTCTGTCTATCGATGACCGTCTATATCTATCTCTCTTTATATTTATCTATCTTTCCCCATACGATATCTATCGGTGTATCTTCATTCATTCACTATTTATCATTCTTTTTATCTGTCTGTCTGTCTGTCTGTAAACGTCTGTCTGTGTCTGCTTATGTCTATCTATATCTATCAGTCTATCTATCTGTCTGTCTATTTATCTATCTATCTATCTATCTACGTCCGTCCCATCAGCGTTTCCAAGTCTTTGTTTTGATGCCATTGCGTGAACAGGAAGTGAGATTCTGCTGAGTCATGGTAGTGGTGGTAGTTGTGGTAGTGATGATGGGACAAAATGGTGGTAGATTGGAGATAGTGGTAGTTGTGGTAGTAGGGGGAGGAGCTAGTGATTGTGGGGTTGTGGTAGTTGTGGTGATGGTAGTGGTGGATGGTGGTGGTAGGTTGAGGATGGTGGTAGTTGTGATGGTGGTGGTGGTGGTGGTGGTAGGAACTAGAACCGGCAAATGGTGAAGATGTTGGTAGTTGTGGTGTGTGTGTGTGTGTGTGTGTGTGTGTGTGTGTGTGTGTGTGTGTGTGTGTGTGTGTGTGTGTGCGCGTGTGTGCGCGGGGAGGTTATGTATGCATGCCTGTGGTATAATGAGCTACTGTGTGTGTGTGTGTGTGTGTGTGTGTGTGTGTGTGTGTGTGTGTGTGTGTGTGTGTCTGTCTGTCTGTCTGTCTGTCTGCCTGTCTGTCTGTCTATGTGTGTGTGGTGCGAATGATTTTATGGTGGCGTGTACATGAAAGTAGGTAACATACTCGGGAGTGTGTGCGTGAAGCTATGTGTGTGTACTTGTGGCATAGATACGTGTGTGTGTGTGTGTGTGTGTGTGTGTGTGTGTGTGTGTGTGTGTGTGTGTGTTTGGTGGTGCCTGTCGCAAGATTCTGATTCAGGTCAATCTTGAGATACATTGCACCTTCCTTCCTTCCTTCCTTCCTTCCTTCCTTCCATCCTTCCTTCCTTCCATCCTTCCTTCCTTCCTTCCATCCTTCCTTCCATCCTTCCTTCCTTCCTTCCTTCCTTCCTTCCTGCCTCTTCCATCAGGTAGAAAAAAAAATCATCCAGTCAGTAAGAAAAATCATGGCACTTTTCCAACATTTCCACTTTCTTCCAATTCCCTGTTTTTCCCTCATTATCTCTTTTCTTCAGATTTCCTCCTCCATACCTACTTTCCTCCTTACCTTCTCTCCTCCATACCTTCTTTCCTCCATACCTACTGTCCTCCATACCTACTT
>NC_137011.1:5520535-5530535 GCF_032717465.1 Coenobita brevimanus | reverse complement strand
TCTCAGAGGAAGGTACAGTATAGAGAGGATAGATAGATAGATCGGTAGGAAGGCAGGTAGGTAGGTATGAAGGTAGCTAGGTAGGTAGGCAAAGAGAGAGAGAGAGAGAGACAGAGAGAGAGAGAGGGGGGGAGGGGAGTCATGCAGTGTTACCATCCACATGACAGCCCGACAAATACACCCTCGTTCTGGCCACACTGCGCATGGTTGACCGCTGCGCATTTCCTTTTCTTCCTCTGCGCAGTTCCGCTCCTTCTTCTGCGCAGTGATAGGTGTTTTGCACAGATTATTCACCCATTTTTATTGTTTGTATTCTCTCTCTCTCTCTCTCTCTCTCTCTCTCTCTCTCTCTCTCTCTCTCTCTCTCTCTCTCAGTTCATTATGTTATCCTTGTCCTCTTTCCATTTCTTTGTTTTTATTTCTTTTGCCTACTGTCACGCCATAATATTTCTTTCTCCTTTCTTTCTTTCCTCCATCTTTGCATATTATATCTTCCCTTCTCCTTTTCCTTTCCTTCTCTTGCTTTTCTTCTCCTCTTTCCTCATCTTCCTTTATAAATATTCTTCCTTCTTTTCATTCCTCTTCCTTTACTTCTCCTCTTTCATTCTCTTCCTTCCTTCCTTCTCTTCATTCCTCCTCTTCGTTCTCTTCCTCCTTTCCTTCCCTACTTTCCCCTTCTTCCTTCTCTTCCTCCTTTCCTTTCCTTCCTTCTTTCCCCTTCTTCCTTCTCTTCCTCCTTTCCTTCTCTTCCTCCTTTCCTTCCCTTCCTTCTTTCCCCTTCTTCCTTCTCTTCCTCCTTTCCTTCCCTTCCTTCTTTCCCCTTCTTCCTTCTCTTCCTCCTTTCCTTCCCTTCCTTCTTTCCCCTTCTTCCTTCTCTTCCTCCTTTCCTTCCCTTCCTTCTTTCCCCTTCTTCCTTCTCTTCCTCCTTTCCCCTTCTTCCTTCTCTTCCTCCTTTCCTTCCCTTCCTTCTTTCCCCTTCTACCTTCTCTCCTTCACTTCCTTCATGCTGTAAATCTTATATATTTACTTCTGTGCAGTATTGAGGTTTGTCTGTTTCCCGTTTTCTTCTTTTCTTTACCCTTCATCCTTTCTTCATTATCTCCTCCTCCTCCCTTACTCGTATCCTTCTTCCTCCTCCTACATTGTTACTCCTCGCTCTCTCCCCCCTCTCCTCCTCGTCTTTTCTTCCTCCCCCTTTTCCTCCACTTCCGGTTCTGCCCCATCCCCTCCACACACACACACACACACACACACACACACACACACACACACACACACACACACACACACACACACACACACACACACACACACACACACACACACACACACACACACACATCGGACATGTGGTTTGATCATAGGCGAAATTCCTACTGCTTTAGGGGAAAATTTAACCCTTAATGTGATTTCCTTGTGATGGTGATGACGATGATAATGATGATGATGATGATAATGATGACGATGATAATGATGATGATGATGATCACAGTGATGATGATGATGGTGATGATAGGGAATGACGAAGATGAATATTGATAATGAATGATGATGATGATGATGGCAGGGAATGACGAAGATGAGTATTGATGATGATGATGATGATGATGATGACGATGATAGGGAATGACGAAGATGAATATTGAAAATGATTGATGATGATGATGATGATGATGATGATGGCGGAGAAAGAGTATTGGCTGATTGAAGAAGACTGATGGGAGAATGTTAATTGATGGATCATTGATTGGAAAACGTTGGTTGACAGAGGAATGTTGGTAGATGGAGGAATGTTGGTTGTGGAATGTTGGTAAATGGAGGAATGTTGGTTGTGGAATGTTGGTAGATGGAGGAATGTTGGTTGTGGAATGTTGGTAGATGGAGGAAAGTTGGTTGTGGAATGTTGGTAGATGGAGGAATGTTGGTTGTGGAATGTTGGTAGATGGAGGAATGTTGGTCGTGGAATGTTGGTAGATGGAGGAATGTTGGTCGTGGAATGTTGGTAGATGGAGGAATGTTGTTGTAGGGAAGTGGTGGTCTGTCATGAGGTCCCACGTCTGAGCCAAGCAAAAAAGGTTAATTGATGTTACCTGTTCACGACCAGGTAACAAGTGAATACCTGGAGGGGGTGGGGGGATACCTGGGAGTGAAGGAGGGGGGAGGGGAGTGGGGGTGGGGGACTTGAGGGTGGGGGAGGGGGGTATATGTGTAAAAACTAGGGGTATAATGGGAGTGTGTGGGTATGTGTGGGTGTGGGGATATGTGTAAGGACTGGGAGTATACCTGGGAGTGTGGCTTTATGTGTGGAGGTGTGTGGGTATGTGTGGCAGAGAGAGAGAGAGAGAGAGAGTACACAAGAAAGCAAAGGGTAAATATGTAGATGTTCTAGGTCCTCTCTCTCACCATTACCTCTCTCCCCCTCCCCCACCTCTCCCCTCTCCCTCCAGCCCTTCACCCCTCACCCTGGGACGGAGGAAAAAAAAACAAGTCTCCCCTTAACCTTTCCCC
This sequence comes from Coenobita brevimanus, assembly GCF_032717465.1. Classification (NCBI taxonomy): domain Eukaryota; kingdom Metazoa; phylum Arthropoda; class Malacostraca; order Decapoda; family Coenobitidae; genus Coenobita; species Coenobita brevimanus. Next base: position 5,528,027 of record NC_137011.1, on the reverse strand, counting down.
TGCCCCGTTTTCTCTCACTTATTAGCCTATAATTATGCGGCCCTGTCTCTCTCATTTATTTTCCGTACAGTTATCCCTTTTTAATTTGCGGTGTTGTAAGTGAATGAATTTTTTTTTGTGTGTGTGTGGGGCATTAATTTTATAGATTTAGTTTTCATAATTGCAGTATAGGACTCCATATAAACGTCTGTAAGAACTAAGTGTTGGGGAAGATCTTGGTAAATTTAAGTATGTCACGTAATGGTCTTTTTAATTTGCATATACGAGAGAAAACAGTACTTTGAATCAACAGACGCAAGAATAAAGAGTCCTTGGGAGAATCCACGAACGCTTAAAAGAAACCGCTCCCCAAATAGGTAGGTAGGTAGGTAGGTAGACAAATAGGTAGGTACGGTATATAGGTAATTGGGAAGATGAATAATTATGTAGGTAGGTGAGTAAGCATGGAGGTAAATAGTAGGTAGGCAGGCAGGTAGGTAGGGTAGGTGAGTGATTACGTACTTAGCTTAGCATGTAGGTAGGTAGTAGGTAGGTAGGTAGATAGGTAGGTAGGTTGGTAGGTAGGTAGATAGGTAGGAAGTTCGCAGGTGACCACGAAAAGGTAAGATGGTCCGTAAGTAGTGTAAGACGTGTTGTGAGTTGGCAGAATCTGAACACCCTCTTAGAAGAAAATGTTGGTGTCAAAATGATCATTGTTGTGATCGTCCTCTTTCTTGCAGTTTTGTTCCGTTTTGTCAGCATTTTTAAGTATTATTATTATTATCATCATCATCATCATCATCATCATCATCATCATCATCATCATCGTTAATATAGTTGTTGTCGTTGTTGTAATTTCTTTGTTGTCATGTTTACCACCCAATCCCGGAGAGAGAGAGAGAGAGAGAGAGAGAGAGAGTCGTGGTGGATAGTCTTCTCGTTCACTATCCCCTTTCCGCCCTCCCCACCCCTCCCCTCCCCCTTCCCATGTCCATCACTTCCCACCCCCCTTCCTTCCCACGCCTCTCTCCCTCACTTTTTCCTCTTTTCTCTTCTCCCCAGTCCTCTCCCCACTTCTCTTACCTCCTCTCCCAACTTACCTCCTCTCTTCACTCTCCTCTACCACCTCCCTCTCCCTCTCCTTAGTCTCCTCTCCTTCCCTATCCTCCCGCCACTCCCTTTACCTCTTCTTCCCACATCTTTCCCATCTACCGACTTCCTCTTCTCTCCCCCCACCCCTCAGCTTCCGGTTCTCCTTCCCCTTGCATTCCAGCTCAGCAATTGCAGGAGAGAAGCGGTGGACGGCTGCAACGAGAGCACTGACCACGGAGCGATCTCTACCTTGCACGAATATTTTTTTTTTAAGCCCCTTTTCGTAAATATTTTCAACTTTTTTCCAGTGCCATGACGTCTGCTTTTTTTTTTTTTTTTTTTTTTAGATAATTGGATCTCTTCCTTGCACCAATATATTTTTTTTTTAGATCTTTGTATATATTTTAAGTTTTTTTTTTTTCGGTGCCGTGATGTCTGTTTTTATTTCTTATTAATTTCATGATTGCGGTGTTTTTTTTTTTTATGTCATGTGGCTTATTTACATCATTTTCTTGTTTTTTGATAATTTTACAATTTAGAGATTTATGTGATTACGTGGGATTTATTGTTTTTTTTTTTTTTATCATGGCAGAGGTGGTCAGTCTCGTGGGATTTATATAGATTTTTTTTATAACTGTGAGATTTATTGACATTATTTTCATTTTTTTAGTTACTTGCGATTTATTTATATTATTTTCATTTTTGGTTAATTCCATGTGATTAAGGTTATTATATATTTTCTGCAATTTCATGCTATTTATTAAGACTGTATTTTTTCTTTTATTGAGATTTTTTTTTTCTTTTAATTCATGCGAAATATTGATTTTTTTTTATTCGTGCGATTGTATTGAGCCTGAGACAGAATTTTAGAACTCTCTCTCTCTCTCTCTCTCTCTCTCTCTCTCTCTCTCTCTCTCTCTCTCTCTCTCTCTCTCTCTCTCTCTCTCTCAAAAAATGCAGTCTAAGGAGATAAAACATAGGCGAAATCTGATTTTTTTTTTTATTTCTGTACCACTGACACTACGCACCTTAATATGCATCTCTCTAAAAAAAAGCCCGTGCAAGGTACAGAGCGCTTTGAGGTCTGTGCTTTCTATGTCACATCACCCCTTCAATCCAACGACCTACTTCGTGCCTCATACTGGCTACCGACAGACTGTAAGAGGTCGATATGTGTGCCAAATTTACTGAGGTCATTCTGGGTCGATTAGTAACAAATGCTGGATCAACGGAGCTAAAATCACCTAAGCTCTTATGGCAGAAAATAGTGTCCATAATTCTTATTCATCAGTAACTAGCTTCCGTTATGGTTGAGAAATGGACTTAAGATGATATAGGACTTCTTACGCAAAATTAACGTTAGAATCACCTCCTTTAATAGTAGTAGTAGTAGTAACAGTAGTAGTAGGAGTAGTAGTAGTAGTAGTAGTAGGAGTAGTAGTAGTAGTAGTAGCTGACTAAAACCGACTGGAGACAACGAAAATTAAATATGATATACGTAGGCCAGGTGTGTGTGTGTGTGTGTGTGTGTGTGTGCGTGTGTGTGTGTGTGTGTGTGTGTGTGTGTGTGTGTGTGTGTGTGTGTGTGTGTGAGAGAGAGAGAGAGAGAGAGAGAGAGAGAGAGAGAGAGAGAGAGAACTGTACACCCTCTTTCACCCTTCAAGTCTTATCATACACCCTCACACCTCACACTTACAACATCTTCACCCATACTCTCTCTCTCTCTCTCTCTCTCTCTCTCTCTCTCTCTCTCTCTCTCTCTCTCGGTTACCCAACACTCATTTGTACACAAGTCACCCCTATACATATATCACCCCTCACCCCCACACCCCTAGATCTTAAACCATTACACCCCTTCTCCCCTCTCCACTCCTTCTCCCCTCACCTCATCAGCCCTTCTACTATACCCTCATCTTCCCTCCTCTCACCCCAGTGCTTCTCCTCCCCTCACCTCAGTCTCTTCCCTCAACATCTCCCCTCCCTATATTCATTCTCTCTTTGGTATAGAGCACTTCACCCCTCTCTCTGGCGTCTCCCCTTCTCCCCTCACCCCTACATCCCTCCGCCTTCTCTCCTTACCTCTGCTTCTCTCCTCCCCTCATCGCACACCCCTGCATCTTCCCTACCTTCTCCGCTAGATTATTCCTTTCTCCCCACATCCCTTGATCTTATGCCTCTGCTTCCTCACCCCAAAGTCACCCATTCTCCCCTCACCCCAACACCTCTCCCCTTCCTCCTCTCACCTCACACCTCTCCATTTCTCCTCTCCTTACATTACACCCCTGGATTTAATACCATTGCACCCCTTACCCTAATGTCTTCCTTCTGTCCATCACCCCTACATCACCCCTCATTTCTCTTCTCATTGCCCCACACACCTACGTCTTCCACCCTCTCACCCCAGCCGTAGACTACACTCCCGTACACTCCTTTACCCCACACCTCATCCCTCCATTCCTCACCCCAACGGCCCCCCTTCACCCTCACACCCCCGCACCCAACACCACTACACCCTCACCCCATACCAGCCCACGTCAAACAAATCACAGCCGTCCTAATGGGTCTTTTGAGGGCCGGGTCGAGAGGGTGAGAGGTCAGTGCTCCCCCTTCCCTGCCCTGCCTTGCCCTGCCCTGTCCTCTCTTACCCTACCCTGTCCTGTCCTGTCCTACCCTACCCTACCCTACCCTACCCTACCCTACCCTACCCTATCCTACCCTGCCCTGCCCTGCCCTGCCCAGCCCTGTTCTGCCCTGCCTTGCTTTACCTTACCCTCCCTTGCTGTGCCTGACCTTGCCTTACCTTATCGTTATCTGCCCTACATACCCTCCCCGCCCTGCCCTGTATTACCCTGCCCCGTCCTTTCCTGCCTTGCCCTCTCCTTTCCTTTCCTGTCTTTTCTTTCCTTGTTCTGTCGTGCCCTTCCCTAATTTTTGCACCTTTTATGACGTTCTGTCCCTTTATATCCTCTCCCTTCTATTTATCGTTACGTTCCTTTCCTGCCCCATTCCTCCCGCACCCTTTCAGAAATTCCTTTGATGTTCACTCCCTCTCATTCACCTCTCCCCTACCTCTCTCTCTCTTCTTTTCTCTTCTCTTGTTATGCCCTTTTTTCCTTTCCTTCCCTTTCTGCGTAACCTCCTCCCCATACTCTCCTTCCCCCTCGTCTCTTCTCTCTCACCCTTTCCCCCCTCCTTTATCCTCCTTTCCTCTTCTACCTTTTCCTGTCTTTCTTCTCCCTTCCCCTCCCCCTCCTCTCTTCTTCACCCTTTCTCCCCATCTTCTATGCTCCCTTCGTCTTCAACCTTTCCCTGTCTTCTACCCTTCTCTCTTCCTTCTCCTTCCCACATCTCTCCCTCCCCATGCCTCTTCCTACCTTCGTGCGCCTCCCCAGTATTTTCTCAACTACCCATAACCAACTCCCTACAGACTCTACCCTACCCTGCCCCTTTTCACCCCACCCCTTTCTAAAATATCACTGCCCCCTGCCGACCCCGCCACACCTCTTCCCCCTCTACCCTCTCCCTTTTTCCATAATATTACTCAAATGTCCTTTCCTTTACCAGTTTCTTATTTACGTTCAAGTTTATCAGCTTCGTGTCCGCTCGTTTCTCTGTTTACTTTCGGAGTGTCGTTGTTTGTGCATTGTTGTTTTCTTGTTTATCACGTTGCCTTGTCCTGCCCCACCTTACAGTACCACAAATCATTTTACCCATTCTCTGTTTTCCCCTTTCATTTCCTTTCTCTCACTTTTCTCATAATTAACCCCTTCATCCCGAGGAGTTGCTTTAGGTAGAATGAGATGGTGTTGCTTTAGTTTTATTAGAAAAAGAAAATAATTTCGAAATGACGGCAATGACACTTCAGGATTTTGCTTAGGTTACATTCAGCCTTTTTAGTTCAGTGAAGGAAGCACCCTACCCTTAGAAGCACCCTACTCTTTGAAGCACTCCACCCTTTGAAGTACCCTACCCTTTGAAGCACCCCACCTTTTGAAGCACCCCACCCTTTGAAGCACCCTACCCTTGAAGCACCCTACCATTTGAAGCACCCTGCCCTTTGAAGCACCCCACCCTTTGAAGTACCCTACCCTTTGAAGCACCCTACCCTTTGAAGCACCCTACCCTTTGAAGCACCCTGCCCTTTGAAGCACCCTACCCTTTCAGCCCGGACACTTATTTTGTATATTACTGTACTGTGGGTTGGGTAATACGTCCCTGGCCTGAACAAATTATACTTGACACTCTCCACACCCACCCTGCCCTGCCCTGCCCTGCCCAACCCTCTCTTATCCTTTCCGCTCCTTCCACTCCCTCCTTTCCTCCCCTCTCTCTATCTTATCCCTTCCCTTCCCCTCTTGCAGCCTTGCCCAACCCCCACCCACTTACACATCTGCACCCTTCCCTCCTCCCTCCCTCTCCCTCTCACTCTCCGTCCCCCAACCTTTCTCTCTCTCTCGTGTTTATTTTCATCGGGGCATTTAGGTGTTGGGTAATGGCATACTGGCATACTTACACACTGACTGTCATTTCCTTGCGCTCATGTTGGCAATATTACACACACACACACACACACACACACACACACACACACACACACACACACACACACACACACACACACACACACACACACACACACACACACACACACACACACACACACACACACACACACACCTCTCTCTCTCTTTCTCTCTCTAAAGGTCACATTGTTATTTTTTTCTCCCTAATTACTCCTCGTCGTATTCTTTTTTCTTTCTGTTACTTCCTCCTCCTCCTCCTCCTCCTCCTCCATTTTCTACTTTTCCTCCATCTACTCTTTTCCTCCCTTCCTCCTTAGTCATTTTTTCCATTTCCTTTTCCTAATGTTTTATAATTTTCCTTTATCACTTCCTCTTCCTCCCTCTCTCTCTCTCTCTCTCTCTCTCGCCATCTCACCGTCCATCTGTTTATTTCTCTCTCTCTCTCTCTCTCTCTCTCTCTCTCTCTCTCTCTCTCTCTCTCTCTCTCTCTCTCTCTCTCTCTCTCTCTCTCTCTCTTCCCTACTTTTTTCTGTTTGTTGATCTCTGCATGGAGAGAGAGAGAGAGAGAGAGAGAGAGAGAGAGAGAGAGTAGAGATGAAGTGATACTGTTTATCTATAGACCGCCCGGTACGAAGGTGGGAGGGAGGGAGAGATTGACGAGGGAGGAGAGATTGGAGAGGAGGAGGAGGAGGAGGGGGGGAGGAGGGAGAAAGAAAAGGAGTGGAAAGAAGGATGAATTAGAAAGGAGAGAGAGAGAGAGACAGACAGACAGACAGAGAAAGGTACTCTCTCTCTCTCTCTCTCTCTCTCTCTCTACCACATTCCTACCACACCCTTCTTCCTACCCCTCCCACTTTTTTTTTTTTAACCTTTCCACTTTCTCTGTTTTTTATTCTCTCTCCTTCCTCCCTCCTTTCTCTCCCCTCTCCCCTATCTGTCCTTTCTCCCCCACCATTTACCTTCCATTCTCTCTCCTCCCTCTTTCCTCTTGGCCTACTTACCACCCTCTCTTTCTCACATTTATCTTTTACTTTCTTTCCTTTTCTCGTCCTTTTTCCTGTCTCTCTCCATTACCTCTCTCCCTTTGCCTCTTCCCTTTCTTTTATATTCCTATTTCTCCCTGTCCTTTCGTCTCCACTTCCTTCCTCTCTTTCCATTTTCTTTCCCTACCTCTTTTCCCTCTTTCCATCTTCCCCTTTCCTCTTTTTCTCCTTCTCTGCCCTCTTTTTCCCCCTTTCCCTTCTTTCCATCTTCCCTCTTTCCTCGTCCTACTCCTCCTCCTCCTCTCCCCTCTTCCCTACCCCTTCTCCTCCTCTCCTGTTTTCTCTACCCTTCATTCCCTCACCTTTTCCCCTCTTAACTCATCATTCCACCATCGTATCGTCTTTCTCCATCCCTCCCTCCTCCCCTTCTCTCCCCCTGCTCTCTCCCTCCTCCCCCTCTCTCCCCTCATACTCTCTCCCTCCACCCTCTCATGTTTTCTTAACCCTTCTTCACCTTTTTACGTTGTTTTTCTCCTGTCCTTTCTACTTTCTCCTCTTCCTTCGAAACACTCATTGCTCTTAGCTTCTTCTGGTTTCCTTAGTCATTGTTTTTTTCTTATTTTTTTCTTATTCTTTCCGTGTTCTTTCTCTCATCCTTCCTCTGTTCATCTTTCTTGTACTTCTTTCCTTCTGTTTTTTTTTCCAAGTCCACCTCTGTCTGTCCCTTTCTTCCTCTTAGTTCTTAGTTCTGTCTTACTCTTTCTTCTTCCTTCCTTGATCCACGCCCTACTTATTTCATCCTTTTCTTCCTCTTCTTCTCTCTCCACCTTCTCCTCTATCATCTCCCTTCCTTTTACCAATGCGCTCCCTTCCTCTATTCATTTTTCTCCAGTTTGATTCTCCTATTCTATTCCT
>NC_137011.1:5508035-5510535 GCF_032717465.1 Coenobita brevimanus | reverse complement strand
CACCTACCTACCTAACTACCTACGTACTTACCCACTCACCCATCACCACAACAACATGCGTACCTACCACTACTACCATACCCATAAACACAACCACGTACTTACCTACCTACCTACAGTACCTACTTACCTACCATAACTACCACCCACCTACCACCACATTTACCACAACTACCACCCACCTACCACAACCACCCCGTTTCGCAACCACCTGTGGGCTGCCTAAACCACACTTCTTAGGAACAGTGATTCATTGACACCCACACCACATACCACCCTTACTCACTGCCCTACACTTCTCTCCCTTCTCTCCTTCCCTCCCTTTTCTCCATTCCTCCATTCTTCCCGACTCTCCTTCCCTCCCTCCTCTCCTGCTCGCCTTCCTCCCCTTCGTCCCTCCTTTACATCTTTTCTTTCCTTCCTTCTCCTCTTTGTCCAGTTAGTTTCCTTCCTTACTTATTACCCTACCCTTCCCTCCTTCCTCCCCTGCCTTTTCTCCTTCCCTCCTCTTTTCACCTTCCCTCTCCTTCTATCTCTCCCTCCCTCCTTTACTCGCTGTCCACTGCTTTTCCTCTCATTTTCATTCCCTTCCAACCTCGCTGTTTCTCTCCTGTTTGTCTCCCCTCCCTCCTTACTTACTAGCCTTTTCTTTTTCTTTCCCCTTTCTCTCCTCCTCCTCCTCCTCCTCCTCCTCCTCCTCCTCCTCCTCCTCCTCCTCCTCCTCCTCCTCCTCCTCCTACGCTTTTCCGGTTACGCAAAAAGTAGAAGTGGAATGTTTAGGGTGGAATGTGGAGTGGTGAGAGAGAGAGAGAGAGAGAGAGAGAGATTGCTTCATAACTACAGGGAAACCAACTTTCTTTTCCTCCTCCTTAACAACCCGAGTTTCACTTGTTTTGTCAAAGGTGTTATTATGAGGGGGACTGGAGATTATGATGATTGATGATGATGATGATGATGATGATGGCGGAGGGGTTTATTGCGTTATTTTTAGCAGGGGAAGCTGGGAAAGGTGATGATGATGATGGTGATGGGAGTGTGTGTGTGTGTGTGTGTGTGTGTGTGTGTGTGTGTGTGTGTGTGTGTGTGTGTGTGTGTGTGTTTCTCCTGTTTCAGATATTGTTTTTCCATAACTTATTATATTTTTAAAAATAAAACCAATACAAGAGCTGAAGAACCGAGAGAGAGAGAGAGAGAGAGAGAGAGAGAGAGAGAGATCCAAGGAACGGGTTGTCAAGGTCGTGGACAGGAAGGAACGACCTCCAGATCCACATCCACCACTGCAAGAGGTCACGCCTTCTCCCTTTATCATTTATCCCTTTATTTATTTACCCAGTTATTAATGCCAGTCCCTTTATTTAGCATTCAGTTAATTATTATCTTTATTTGAGTTCTTTCTCCTTTTCCTTCCTTCTCCCATCCACCTTTTCTTGTTTCCTGTGTCTCTCTTTCCCTTTCCCACCCTTCATCTTCCTTCTTTCTTTCCCTCCTTCCTTCCTTCCTTCTTTCCTTCCTTCCTTCCTTCCTTCCTTCCTGTCTTAAATTCTTCCTTTCCTTTTTCACATAGCATCATTTTCTCCCCTTCTTCCCCAGCCCTCCCCTTACCTCCCTCCCAGTCCGTCACTTTCTCTCTCTTTTCCATCACTTCCTTCTTCCTTCCTTCCCAATCACATTACCTTACCTCTTACCTCCTTCCTTCCTCCTTCATATAACATCTCCCTCCCTTCACTCCGTCCTCTCTCTTTTCCCATCCCTCCTTCCCTCCTTCCTCACCTTTCTCCCTCTCCCCATTCTCCCTCCCCCTTCTCCTTCCCTCCCCCCTCTGTCCCATCTCTTCCCTCCCTCTCTCCTTCCCTCCCTCCCTCCCTCCTTCCGGTACAGGCCAAAGACCCTTAGCAAGAATAGGCCTAAAAAGAGGAGTACCGTAGTATTAAGTGGCTCTTCATTCCTTCCTTCATTCTTTCCTTCATCCTTTCCTTCATTCCTTCATCCATTCCTTCATCCATTGTTACGTTACTTCCAATTCTTCATGACTAAAAAGCAGTAGTAGGACCTCTTATGATCTTCCTTCCTTCCTTCCTTCATTCATTCATTCATTTATTCTTTTTTCTGTTATAGTCTCTCTATCTATCTATTGCCAGACGCCTCAATCCCGTTTGGGGTGGCCACAAACAAATCGCCTCCAAGTCGCCCCGTCCCCCGCCATTTCACTGCCCTGCTCCCAACTCACACCCCCCTCTCTCATATATCTCTCCACCCCATCCCTCCATCTCATCCTCGGCCTCCCCCTCCCTCTTCCCCCCTCCACCTCACTCACATACACTCTCTTCGTCAGTCTTTCACCCTCCATCCTCTCCACATGGCCAAACCACCTCAGTGTGTTCCTCATAACGCTTCCTATCACATCCACATCCACACCACAACGCTCCTTTATATCCTCATTCGTCAGCCTGTCTCTCCATGTGACTCCACAGGCTCCTCTGTTATAGTAATTTATTTTTTT
>NC_137011.1:5495535-5505535 GCF_032717465.1 Coenobita brevimanus | reverse complement strand
AGGAAGTGTAAAAAACAGTATGGACCTTTGACATGGTAACCCAATGAAACCAAACTCTACAACAACACCTATGGGTCAATAACACAGACGAAGCAGCGAAACCGAAAACGAAGCAGCGATTCCTGAGTAAACAAACCTCCCAGGTGGAGCAACAAAGAAACACCTGGTGGAAGGAAGGAAGGGAGGTGGAAAGATCAATATGTGGTTAGCCAACTTGAGTCAATTAAGTGGCAGCAGCTAACCAGGTGAAAAAAATAAAGGAATCAAAAGTGGAAGTACGGATGAATGTGGAAGTGGATTTTTTGAAGGAGCATACTGAGGTCCTCTTCCACTTCACATGCATCGAGGCCCATTGCCTCACGCCCTTCTCCACCCCTGACGAAGGCCCCAGAGAGAGTGGAGTAGTGTGGACTTTATGGGTGGAACAGGAGCCAAATATTCCTCCTAAGTCTTATAAATTCTTCCACTTTTTCCTTTAAAGTCGACTCCCATCTTGGTTAAGTTCTTTGATTCTCTCTCTCTCTCTCTCTCTCTCTCTCTCTCTCTCTCTCTCTCTCTCTCTCTCTCTCTCTCTCTCTCTCTCTCTCGCCATCCATCCATCCATCCATCCGCACCCACGTCCCACCCATACCCCACCAAACACCCACCCTTCCCCACCCATTTCCCACGCCGCCCACTCCTCTCCGCCCACCACCATGCCTATCCCGATGCTGAAGAGTCTAAACCGCCTACCCGGGGACCGACGGAGTGTGGGCGTGGGGCAGCCTCCCAAAGTCACGCCCGAACCTGCTCCCTCATCCATGGTTAGGAAGAGTTGGCACGCAGGTAAGATAACTGCAGGTGTACTTAGGTCATAGGTGCTCTGTGTGTGTGTGTGTGTGTGTGTGTGTGTGTGTGTGTGTGTGTGTGTGTGTGTGTGAGAGAGAGAGAGAGAGAGAGAGAGAGAGAGAGAGAGAGAGAGAGAGTTGGCACTCAGGTAAGATGATTTTGATTACAGGTGGATTTAAGTAACAGGTGTGTGTGTGTGTGTGTGTGTGTGTGTGTGTGTGTGTGTGTGTGTGTGTGTGTGTGAGAGAGAGAGAGAGAGAGAGAGAGAGAGAGAGAGAGAGAATGATGAATATTATTGTACCGTAATGTTGTACTATTTTCCTCTATTGTCAAATTCTTTCATAGTCTATAATTCTTTTGTTTTTTTCTTATACGTTTCCTGTAATTCCTTTGTTTGGGGGTCCTTTGTATTCTGTAATTTTTGTGTTTATGTCATTCTCTTGTACTTCATGGTTTGTAATTCATATGTATTTCATTATTGTTATTAAGCTTGTTTTTCTTCAGCTGTCCTATTCTTTTCCATTTTCTTATTTTTATCTTTCTTTTCGCTTCCTTTTCCTTCCCCATCCTCTTCCTTCCTTCCTTCTTGCTACTCCTCCTCCTCCTCCTCCTCCTCCTCCTTGTCAGTATCATAATTAACACTTCTTCCTCCTCCCCTCCTCCCTTCAGGCTGTCTCTTCCCTCCTCCCTCCCTCTTCCTCCCTGCCTCCTCCTTCCCTCTCCCTCCTTCTCCATCCCTCATTCCTTCCTTATCTCTCACCTCAATCTTCCTGTTACCTTACTTTATTACTGCAGTCTACATTCTCTCTCTCTCTCTCTCTCTCTGTACCCCTCCTCCTTTCTTTCTCCTTCCTTCCTTCCTTCCTTCTTTTCATTCTTCCTTCATCTCATCCTTCCTTCTTTCTTCATCCCTTCATTTAATCCCTCCATCCTCTCGCTGCTTCCTTCCCTCCCTCCCTCCCTCCACTCTTCATCTTTCCTGCCTCCTCCATCTTTTCTCCCTCCCTCCTCTCTCCATCTTTCCTCCCTTCCTCCATCTTTCCTCCCTCCCTCCATCCCTCCCTTAAGTTATGCCTTGGGGCGAATTAACCTTTTTTATACCTTCCATTTTATTTTTCATTCCCGTTATCCCTGCATCCTGTTTCCTCTGATGCCTCTTCCTTTATTTATTCATTATCTTATTTATCTTCGTTTATTCATTATCTTATTTATTTTCGTTTATTCATTATCTTATTTATCTTCGTTTATTCATTATCTTATTTATCTTCGTTTATTCATTATCTTATTTATCTTCGTTTATTCATTATCTTATTTATCTTCGTTTATTCATTATCTTATTTATCTTCGTTTATTCATTATCTCATTTATCTTCGTTTATTCATTATCTTATTTATCATCATTTATTCCTTATCTTATTATCGTTTATTCATTATCTCATTTATCTTCTTTTATTCAATGTCTTATTTACCCTCGTTTATTCATTATCTTATTTATCTTCGTTTATTCATTATCTTATTTATCTCTTTATTTTCTTTATTTTATTTCTTTATATTTCGTATGTGCATTTTTTCTTTAATTCGTTCGTTTTTTCTTTATATTTGTCTTTATTTTTCTACATTTATTTTATCATCGTATTCTCTCTCTCTCTCTCTCTCTCTCTCTCTCTTAGATTATCACGTCCCTATTATCACCCACCCCACGATCGGAACAACTCTTCCATCCAAATCATCCTGTTCAAGGCAACACGTAAGAGTATCAGCAGTGGTACCCTTAGCCCTCTCATTGTCGGAACAACTCTACCACTTAATTCAATCCAGGTTAACGTCGTGGGGGCCAGAGTGTTCGATTGTAGAGGGAAAAAAAACCCAAGGCCAATTTGTGAAGAAAGGATGAGAGTAAGGCGTGCTTAGTTGACCTGCCTCACTGCTGGGTGCGCAATATATCGTGGCATGCAGGCTAACGCAATTCTCACGGGTATTCCATAAATCACTTGGAAGTTTTGCCCATTGCTATTAAATTGTGACACAGGAACTTTACACTTTCCATAATGCCTTGAAAATGGGAAGGAAAAAGGAGGCGGTATGTTCTGAGAGAGAGAGAGAGAGAGAGAGAGAGAGAGAGAGAGAGAGAGAGAGAGGATGTAATTTTCGGAAATGGGATGAGAGCAATAATAATAAAATCAACAGGTCAGAAGGTATGTATTGGTGAGAGAGAGAGAGAGAGAGAGAGAGAGAGAGAGAGAGAGGAATGATAGACTGAGAAGGGGGGTGATGAGGCAGATGGTTGAAAATTGGAGGGGAGGGGGACGGGGGAAGGAGGAGAGAGGAAGGGCGTAGGGGAGAGAGGGGGGGGTTGGGGAAGGGGAGGGGAAAAGGTTATGATGGGAGGGGAAAGGGAGGGAGAGGGGGAGAGGAGGGGGAGGGAGGGAAGTGAGCAGCGTCTGTTATTAGGATAACACCGGAAGCCGAGCCGGAATTACGGGCGGAAGTTGCTGAGAGAGAGAGAGAGAGAGAGAGAGAGAGAGAGACGGAAAAAAGTGATACACTAAAAAAGAAAAAGAGATTGGAGTGGAGGATACATATGAGAGAGAGAGAGAGAGAGAGAGAGAGAGAGAGAGAGAGAGAGGAGTAGGTGAGAGAGTGTGGTGAATGTGGTTATAAAGAGCAAGACACAGGAGAACCTCATAATAGCATCATCTTACCCTTTCACCACCTCTCTCTTTCTCTCTCTCTCTCTCTCTCTCTCTCTCTCTCTCTCTCTCTCTCTCTCTTTCCATTTATTTCACTGCTCTTCCTCCTTTTTCCTTAATCAGAAATTCCTTACCATACGTCTCCCCTCTCCTTTCTTCTGTTGTCTTTTTCCTTCTCGTCTCTCCTCTTTTCTCCTTTCCCTTCCCTTCCCTTCCCTTCCCTTTCCTTCCCTTCCCTTCCCTTCCCTTCCCTTCCCATTTTCCATCCTTCTCTCCCTCCCCTCCATCCTTCCATATCATATCCCAAGTGTCCCTGTCAATTCTCACCTTCCTTTTCAGTTTCTAATTTCTTACCCGTCACCTCCCCTCCCCACACTCGTCTCCCCTTCCTTCGTCCCTCCTTCTACATCCCTCTCCTTCCTTCCTGTCCCCTCTTCTCCTCTTCCTTCCTCTCCCGCCCCGTCCTTAGTCCTCTCTCCTTTCCATACTTCCTTTCCTCTATGTCTAACTCACCAATTCTTCCTCCCCTCTGCCTCTTACCACCCTTCCTCTCCCCTCTTTATCTGTCCCTGCCTTACCTTTCAATTCCCACCTTCCCTTTCATTTCCTAACCTTTCCCGTCCCCTCCCCTCGGTTTCCCTCCCTCCTCCCTCCCCCCATTTCATTCTCCTTTCCCCTTCCCTCCTTACCTTCCTTTTCTCTCCCCGCCTCTCATTCCTGTTATTACCTTCCCTTTCATTTTCCAATCTCCTACCTGTGGCCTCCGCTTCCCCGATTCCTTCCCCTCCCATCCATCAGTTTCTCTCCTTTCTCCTTCCCCCCTCCCCTTCCCCCTCCCCAGGACAGATCCCCTCCATGATAAACCCCAGGGCACCTTGTTTGTCCTGCCTGGCTTTGTGTCCTGGGTCACCTGTATACCTGCCTCCCCTTATGTTTGTCTCTCTCACGCCTCTGCCTCATCCTTCCCTTTCCTTCCCTTTTCTTCTCTCCCCTCCTCCCCCCTTCTTCCTTTTCTTCTCCCCTCCCTCCCCTTCCCTTCCCTTACCTTCCCTTCCCTTTCCTTTCCTTTCCATCGTCTTATATCCTTCTGCCTCTCCACTTCCATCCCCTTCCCTTCCTATCTTCTACCCTTCCATCTTGCTTGCACCATCCGGCCTATTGCAGTTAACGTGTCCTCTTTTCTTATGTTCTCCCCACCATCTTACACGCACCTCCTAACTCTCCACTCCCTTCCCCTTCCCTTGTCTCTTCTTCCCATTCATTTTCTTTCCTTCCCTCCTCATCTCTTCCTCCCTCCTTTCATTTTCCATTCCTCCCTCTTCTCTTCTTCCCTTCCCCTCTCTTCTCCTCCCCTCCTCTCCTTCCATCCTTTTCTCTCACACGTTACTTAGAAATTTACTTATTTTTACCCCAACACATGACCTCCTTATAGGCCAGTATCTGTATTTCCTGTTCTACTTTTGTTTACTCCTTGTCTGTCTGTCTGTCTGTCTGTTTATATCCATCTAAAGTCTGTCTCTCTCCATATGTCTGTCTCCGTTTATCTGTCTCTGTCTGTCTGTCTCCCTCCATATGTCTGTCTCCGTTTATCTGTCTATCTCCGTCTGTCTTTCTCCCTCTGTATGTCTGTTTCCTGTCTGTGTGTCTCATTTTGTCTGTACGTCTGTCTGAATGTTTCCATGCATCTCCGTCCGTCCGTCTGTCTGTCTGTTTCTGTCCGTGTGTCTGTGTGTCCATCTCAGTTTTACGTTTCTCTCTTAGTTTTTGTCTGTCTGTCCATCTGTCTGTCTGTCTGTCTCCTTGTGTCCATCTCCATCTGCCTCTGCCCTTTTGTCCGTCTGTCTATCACGCCTGTAAGTCTCCCCGTAAGTAGATCCCGTCAGTCTTGTAAGTAGGACACGTATTCATTCCTCTTTGTAAGTAGGTCTGTTTATGTAAAGCTTTGTGTTGGTAGTCTGTGGGCATTCTCTCTCTCTCTCTCTCTCTCTCTCTCTCTCTCTCTCTCTCTCTCTCTCTCTCTCTCTCTCTCTCTCAGTCCTCCCCCTCCTCCTCCCCTTAATCCCCTATCCCAACCACATATACATACGGATTTAAACCCCACGTAAAGGGATTTCTCAAGGGATTAATTTGATATGTTTGTATAATTATAAAAGCGACTTAGATCAGGATTAGCCCTTTCGCCCCAAGGATTTATTTTTTATTCCTTTAGACGATTTTTTGATAAAGATAAGAGGGGGATTTTTTAGTGGAGAGTTAAATACAGCCCTCATTAATCCCCTCACTGCCTTTTTTCTGTCTTCAGCTGAATAAAATCGTCTGGTTGCTGGGAAAATATAATGTAAAATGGGTTATTGGATTGAAAGTTATTATTATTATTATTATTATTATTATTATTATTATTATTATTACTACTACTACTACTACTATTACTACTACTACTACTACTACTACTACTACTACTACTGTTGAAATATGGAACGGGACAAGATGGAATGAAACGAATGAAAATGAAACGGGGTAGAATGGAAAAGAAACGGAACGGAAGGATGGATAGGAGTCAGGTGGTTGGAAGGGGTAGGATGGGTGAGGTAGGACGGTGGATCCACTTCCTGCCTAACCCTTTCACCTGTCACAGTACACATACGCACCTCAGGCCATTGGTACACACACACACACACACACACACACACACACACACACACACACACACACACAAGCCCTTCATACATACACACATACATACATACATATACTACAGTACATACACACAAACAGACGTATACATAACTACATACAGATATTTATAGTACGTACACTAACTCTCTCTCTCTCTCTCTCTCTCTCTCTCTCTCTCTCTCTCTCTCTCTCTCTCTCTCTCTCTCTCTCTCTTACGTAAGTTTGATTGCAGCATTTAAAGGACCATAAACTCGCTTTTCATTACTACGTTTTATTGAGAGAGAGAGAGAGAGAGAGAGAGAGAGAGAGAGAGATTAAATGTCACAGGAATAGGGAAATAGAGATGGGAAATAAAAGAAAGGTCATTGAGAGGGAGAGAGAGAGATTGAGAGGGAGAGAGAGAGAGAGAGAGAGAGAGCTGTCATAGGATACATGATCCCTTGTCACCCCGTAAAATAGAGAGAGGGGGGAGTAGGAGGGAGGGAGAGAAAAGAGAGAGAGAGGGTGGGAGGAAGAATGAAAAGAGAGGGGAGGGGAAAAGACGGGTGATGGACGGAGAGAGAGAGAGAGAGGGAGAGAGAGAGAGAGAGAGAGAGGAGGGGGGGGGAAATAAGTGAATTTTGAAAGAAAGGAGGAATAAAATAATGAAATAGGATAGAAAAGTGGAGGAGGAGGAAAAGGAGGAGGAGGAGGAAGAGAAGGAGGAGGAGGAAGAGAAGGAGGAGGAGGAGGAGGAGTGATGACAAGAGAAGAAGTGCGTGGGCAAGAGTGAGGAGGAAGATTAGGAGGAAGAAGAGAGGAGGAGGAGAAGGAAGAGGGGTTGCAAATAATTGGGGGAGAGGGGGGTGGAGGGGGAAGGGGGTACTGTTGCATATTCAATGATCTGCAACACGTGGTTGATTGGGGGGTAGGGTGGGGGTAGGTGGTAGTGGATGTGTAGGTCCTCTCTCTCTCTCTCTCTCTCTCTCTCTCTCTCTCTCTCTCTCTCTCTCTCTCTCTCTCTCTCTCGTAGCTTTAAAAAATAAGTAATCGATAGCAGAAATATAGCGTAAAAAATTATATTATTGTGACGGTATTAACTAAACATTACATTTGTCTCTCTTTATAAACAGAGTACGGTAATATTATCATTGAATTTTATTGATAATTCGAATGTGTCATTTTCCACATATTATCATTTCCGGCAGCGTGTTATTTTTATTCTTCGCTTTGTTCATTTTAGTGTTTTTTCCTGTTTGGGGAAGCCTTTGTGTATGTTATTCAGACCAACTCCAGATTTTATTTTTATTTTGAGAGAAAGGTTAGTTATTGAGTTGTTAGAAATAAGTTAAAATAAGTCTTTAGTTGTGCACAAATTTTTCTGTTATAGTGCTTTCACCTTAACTTGGTCCAGATTTTCGTCCTTTTGTGGTTTTTCACGTACCTCACTGGCAGAAGTAGATAATGCTACGGCTCTGCATCTTCCATAGCACTTCTTCGTGACTATAGTCTGACAGATCGAAACGTAGGGTTTTGGTGGAGTCACCCCCTCCCTGCACTGTTGCCACGTTTCCGAGCTGACCTCTCCATCAGCGATGACCTTGACACTGTTTCCCTCTTGTGATCTCCGTTTTTCTAATACCCCCTATACCCCTGCCACCAACACCCCCTATACCCCTACCCCCAACAACACCCCCATCAACAACACCCGCTATACCTCCACCACCAACACCTCCTATAAATATAGACCCCCACCATCAACACCTGTATAATAATTAGCCGTTGATAATTGCTATACTTTTATTGAGAGCATACATTCTACCCTATTGCTCAAACTCCCTAATCTTACAATCCCATCTGTCTTAATCCTTCCCACTGCCTTCGTTCCTAAATCCCTTAATTGATCTATTTTTAACCTAAGTGTCCCCACACCTTTTAAACCATTTACCTCTCTGTCACTATTCTCCACCATATGTATCAACTTGTATTATATTGTGTATAGAACTTTCATACTGTATGCTGTACTACTGTATAATGTATAAGAATACCCACTGTTTAGTGGAAATAAAGTTTTATTATTATTATTATTATTTTTCTCTCTCTCTCTCTCTCTCTCTCTCTCTCTCTCTCTCTCTCTCTCGCTAGATTTTGTTATGTGTCATCCATGGTTTTTTACTTCCATTTTTATGTATGGATTATAATTTTGACTTTATTTCCGCACCACCCTTGAGGTAAAAGTCACGGCGCGTTTTTTTTATAGAGGTTTCCCCAATAGGCCTAAATCCTGTAGGGGGTTGGTGACCTCCCACAGCGTACACACAAACACGTGTCGCGTGAGTGCTGCCACCCCAGAGCTGTTTGATATATTTATTTTAATTATGAAAGGATCGCCTCTTCCCACTTTTATCCCTTCAAATTTTCTTGCAATTATACTTGCTAAATTAATTAGCAATGTTAGAAGTGTTGGGGAAGTAAATAATAATTAGAATATTTTTAGAGCAACACTGCCAAATTTTTATGCCACGTTTCTCTATTATCGTATAATATAGTATGCAGAATAGTTTTATTCTTCCTTGATACATGTCAGCACTTTCATTACAGTTATATTAGTATGAGTTATGTTTATGTATCATTCCTACTACACAAACCACAGGCGTAATACATCGTAGGGTTAGGAAACATGGCAATAGTGTAGGGAGGGGGTGACTCCACCCAAACCCTATGTTACGAGGAGGAACACTATAGCATCATATTCTAATTGTAATCCATTACTGTAGCTAATCACCTGATATGGAGACAATAATTTTAGGTTAAGGTGAAAAGAGTATACGGCTCTACATCCCTTCCATAGCACTTCTTCGTGACTAGCATCTTATTCTAGCGTTAATCTACTGCTGCGACTGAACATTGGAGGTGGAGAAATTGCTCTTTTAGGCCACGTAAAAGTGAAGAGAGTATAGATATATTTTCCAGTTTTGCATTTGGTGTCTACTTGATAATTACATTGACAGTATACAATTTTATGTTGGGGGGAGAGAGAGAGAGAGAGAGAGAGAGAGTGAGTGAGTTGGTGATAGGGGATCCTGCATCGTGGAGGTGATGGTGGTGGGGAGTTAAGATGTAAGAGAGGAGTTGTTGGGGAGGGGAATAAGGGTAAGGGTGGTGGGGAAGCAGGGGGAGGGGAATAGTGGGGAGGTGGGGAGTGGGAATGATGAAGTGATAGGATAGGAGGAGGGGCAGGGATGCTGGGGAGACAAGATGTAGGGGAGGGATAGTGGGGGCAAGAAGATTGGAAGCGTAGATAGTGGAGAAGCAAGATGTGGATGAGGATGGTGGGGGGCATGCATTGTTGAGGTAGGGGGGTGGGGATGGAGGGGAGGTAAGGTGTGGAGAGGAGTGGGGATGCTGAGTGGAGATGATGATGGGTGGGGGGGTGTATTGGTGAGGTAGGGGTGTTTGGCTTGGTGGGGTGACGGGGTGTATTGGTGTTGTTGAGGGGTGGGGTGTTTTGTGGAGGGGTGGGGTGTTTTGTGGAGGGTGGGGAGGTAAGGGGTGGGGGAAGAGGGAGGAAGGGAATGCAAAGAGACGGCAGATGGTATACACAGGCAGCCTACACCACACCACACCACACCACACCACACCAGCTGTCTCTCAATACACCAGGTATGATTTACATGACTTACTGGAGGGAGGCTGGCTGCATCACACACACACACACACACACACACACACACACACACACACAATAATAATAATAATAATAATAATAATAATGGGTGGAAAATGATGACGGTGATGATTATTATTTACGCCTTTCAGTAGTTTTCC
>NC_137011.1:5490535-5493035 GCF_032717465.1 Coenobita brevimanus | reverse complement strand
CCTGTATCTATTGTGTGTATATAGAACAAGGCCGTATGATGTAACCTTCACACACACACACACACACACACATCAAACAGACACATAAAACGTAAGTGTAGCCCAGCAGTCTCATTGTTACCAACTTTGGCGTTTTTATTGATACTGCTACAGCAACAACAACAACAACAACAACAACTACTACTACTACTACTACTACTACTACTACTATTATTATTATCATTATTATTGTTATTATTATTATTCCCCACCCATTTAAGAAAGGGACCATAACTCACCACCATAACGCCTACAATTGCCCACTTATAACAGGTGGGTAATTAGGTGGCTGGTGGGTTAGGTGGGTGAAGGGGTGAGCGGGAGGTGGGTTTGATAGATTTTAGATGGGGTGAATTTTGTCTACCTCTATTATTCTATCATTCCCTCCACCTCATCCTATCCATTTTTTCTCTCCTTTCACTTTCTTCTTTTTCTGTCTTCCTCCACTTGTCTCTCTCGTTCATTTTCTTCCTTTCCACTTCCAGTATCTTCCACTTCTTCCTCAGTCTGTTCCACTGTTGTTCTCTTCCTGTTCATTTTTACCCTCTTCCACCTCATCTTCTGTCTTCCTCTCCTCCACTTGAAGTCTTATAATTTCTTCCACTTCAACTGTCTCTGTCAACATTTCCCTTTCTTCCTATCCACCTCTCTTCTTCTTTATTTCTCACGTCTTCCTTGATTGTCTCTTCTCCGTTTTTATTTCATTGCCCATATTTTTGTTCTTTTTGCTTTATTTCTTTCCGCATCTTTGTGATATATCATCATCATCATCATCATCATCATCAACCCTCTCATCCTCACTTCAACAATTGCCCTCCTAATTCTCCCACAGTTTCCCCTTCCCTCCTCCCTCATTTTCTCTGACTAAAGATTTCACAAAAAACGAGAATTAGGTTGCCAAACTGCTCTGTATAATTGAACTTGCTTGAAAATTAGAGCTTTGTTTGAGAGTATATGAAGGTATTTTTCTTTTCCTTTTGAAGCTCTTATTCTTTTATTTGATTGTGGAAAAAAGGGTAGAAGTGTGTGTGTGTGTGTGTGTGTGTGTGTGTGTGTGTGTGTGTGTGTGTGTGTGTGTGTGTGTGTGTGTGTGTGTGTGTGTGTGTGTGTGTGAGGGAAAAGTTTGCCCTGTTTTATTATAATTATTATTATAATTAATATTATTACTATTACTATTATTATTATTATTATTATTATCATCATCATCATCATCATCATCATTATTATTATTACTGTTATTACAATTAGCTTTTTATTGATTTTGTCATTATTTACTCATTACCATTTCTCTCTGTTTCAGGTGAGTTTGTGAAGACAGTGAGAGGGAGAGAAGGTACAGTGAAGGGATTGTGTTGCTGACTTGTAGATTTAGGGAAGGTAATCTCTGTGAATTTTTTGACCGAATTATTATGCCACTCCTGCACAGTATTTCGAGAAGTGTGACGGGCTTTGAAGATGGGACTACCTTACTGAGTTTCAAAAATTTGTGTTCAGTGTCTCGCTATTTAACATAATGAAATGGAAAAGTGAATGGATGGATAGAAGTGGGAAAGTATTTATGACCGCGACTGTGCAACCCTTCACACCACATCCCTCACACGCACAGTACCTAAAGCCATCTATTTTCTACTTCTACCCAGACCATATATACTGTACCTGCACCACATTGCTTACTACTTACACCACTATCATCACAACCTCACCACGTTCACCACACCTGTAGCTCATTCACCTTAACTTGGTCCAGATTTTCGTCCTTTTGCTGCTTATTTCACGTAGCGCATTGGCGAGAAATTACAGTGCTGCGGCTCATCATCCACGCCATAGCACTTCTTCGTGACGAGGATCATGTGTTAGTGTTAATTGCTACACCTTGGCATTCAATGGAGAGGCGGTAATTGCAGGCCATTGTTATTGTTATTATCCCTACTACCACTAAGGCATTTATCCTTGGTGCCTTTTATGTATGAGAGAGAGAGAGAGAGAGAGAGAGAGAGAGAGAGAGAGAGAATTTTCCTAACTTGTAAAAATGTGTGTGTGTGTGTGTGTGTGTGTGTGTGTGTGTGTGTGTGTGTGTGTGTGTGAGAGAGAGAGAGAGAGAGAGAGAGAATTTTCCTAACTTGTAAAAATGTGTGTGTGTGTGTGTGTGTGTGTGTGTGTGTGTGTGTGTGTGAGAGAGAGAGAGAGAGAGAGAGAGAGAGAGAGAGAGAGAGAATTTTCCGATCTTGTAAAGTATGTGTGTGTGTGTGTGTGAGAGAGAGAGAGAGAGAGAGAGAGAGAGAGAGAGAGAATTTTCCGATCTTGTAAAGTATGTGTGTGTGTGTGTGTGTGTGTGTGTGGTTTGCGTGAGTGCGTGCGTGAGGTCCGTTTCCACCCGTAATCTGTCAAGCTGTCACCCTCTTTGTGCCTGTATAAAACAGCCGCTGGATTGTGTTTTTTGCGTGTGTTTGTTGTTTGTTTG
>NC_137011.1:5485535-5488035 GCF_032717465.1 Coenobita brevimanus | reverse complement strand
GTGTGTGTGTGTGTGTGTGTGTGTGTGTGTGTGTGTGTGTGTGTTTAGAGTGACTCCTTACCCCTTAATAATTTTTTCCTTAAAGTGCCATCTCTCTAACTTGAATGCCGAGTTGTAACAATAGGTCAACATTAGTATATGATGCTAGTCACAAAGAAGTGCTATTAGAGTGGATGCAGAGCTGTAGTATATTCTGCCCCAGAACAATATGTAATAAGCTGCAAATGGACGAAAATCTCGGCCAAGTTAAGGCAAAAGGAGTATAGATTAGTTTTCTTGCCATCTTCAGACGATTTTATGTAGTAGGATAGCTTTCGAATGTTCTCTCTCTCTCTCTCTCTCTCTCTCTCTCTCTCTCTCTCTCTCTCTCTCTCTCTCTCTCTCTCTCAAGGTTTTAGATTTTTCAAAGTTGAGTAAAGGCGTCTGGAGGTATTGAAATGAAACTTATAAAGCACATAATCTGATTGAGGGTTTAACATAGCACTACACAGCACTACATTACACTACACTACACTACACTACACTACACAACACTATAGTACACTACACAGCACTACATTACACCACACTGCACTGCACTACGCAGAACAGCACAGCACAGGGTCCGATAACAGCACAGTACAGCACAACAATACAACATAACGACCTGCAATACAATACGGCGGAAACGAAAAATACACACCAATCCGTCACACCTTGCCATTCACGCTAGAGGATGAGAGAGAGGGAGAGAGAGAGAGAGAGAGAGAGAGAGAGAGAGAGAGAGAGAGAGAGATTGTGGTTTCCATCCATAATTTGAAGTCTTTTTTTTTTCATATATACAGGTAACGTTGTCATCATGTGTGTGTGTGTGTGTGTGTGTGTGTGTGTGTGTGTGTGTGTGTGTGTGTGTGTGTGTGTGTGTGTGTTAGAACGTGCTATCGTTATTCTGCTTATCATTTTATCTTCAATTACATCATCTTAATTAATAACTATCATCTTCGCATCATTATTTTTCTTATTGTTTTTATTTACAAACTCATTTTACTTCTCATGTTCATTTACTGTATGTTATTAGTTATTTTCTTATTTATTCATTATTTAGTCTATTCAATAGCCAGTTTTTATTTTCAGTTAACCTCTTCATTCCAAGGACGTCATTTATATTAATAGAATATAATCGTATGGATGTAGCAATAAAAATGTAAACAACAGGATCCTTAGGCTGAAGGGATTAAAGAACTCATCATTAACTTCATCTTCCTCATCTTCATTCACTGGCATCATCATCATCATCATCATCATCATCATCCCGATCTCACACACACACACACACACACACACACACACACACACACACACACACACACACACACACACACACACACACACACACACACACACACACACACACACACACACACACACACACACACACACACACACACACACACACGAGATAGGGCCTTGTTTGGAACCTCTCTTCCTTTTATAGCTCCTTCCTGCTATCCTCTATAATGACTTCTTTTCAAGGCCTCTCTCTTAGCAGTCTTGCCTATTCCCTTTTAGCTCGGCAATTTCCTCTTCAAGTTAATTAAATATCGTTGGAGTTGGTAATACTGGAGTAAAAATTATGAAATGCAGTTGATGATGATGATGATAGTGATGATGACTGTGTTCCTTTATTGGATGCTAAAGATATTGTTGATGATGATGGTAATGGTGAAAAAGGTAGCTGTGATGATGATGGTGATGTCCCATGACTCTCGGCCGCCTCCTCTCCCGTTCCCACTCCATATGTAGAACCTCGCAAGTTTTTATAGCCCTTCCTTACCATCCTCTAAAATTATCTCTTTTCAAGGCCACCCTGCTAATTGTCTTTTTGTGTTATTGGTGTAATTATTGGCATGCCTAAAGAAGTGTTAACTCCTTTACGGCATTGTAAGCTATTTTGTTGTTGCTGCCACTGCACTGGCTTATTTTGTCTTCCAGAATAATTTTTACATTTCGCGCTCCTGTTTTACTTAACTTCCTTGGTGTTGTTGACGAGCCAACACGTGGTGATGCTGTGCACCCTGGATGGAGCAGCTGCGGCGTCCACCTGCGAGCCAGACCTCCTTATATTTCTCTGCACCTCGCCGTGGGAAGGACCCTGATCCAACCCTGGTGAGGCGCTGTCTACCGCAGGGGGGCGCCGGTTCCTTACATATGTATGCACTGGACAGTACCTGTAGGATGGCCCCACATAAGCAGTTGCATACCTGTGGTCGACGA
This sequence comes from Coenobita brevimanus, assembly GCF_032717465.1. Taxonomy (NCBI): domain Eukaryota; kingdom Metazoa; phylum Arthropoda; class Malacostraca; order Decapoda; family Coenobitidae; genus Coenobita; species Coenobita brevimanus. The sequence continues at coordinate 5,485,782 of NC_137011.1, read as the reverse complement.
GGCTGCTTGGCCAGATAGACTGGGGTTAAGCTATAACAACAGAACAATAACAACATCAACAATATTCAGTAGCTGGAGAGATTTTTCGAACTGGAGAAGTTATATGCAGTTTTAATTAACCCCATCAGCACGAGAGTTTGCCTAAGGTGAATAAAATCCTTTGACATAGTAAAAAAAAAAAAAAAATCAGGACTGAAAGACGCCTAAGTCCAAAAATAACGCTCCTTTTCCACTATGCACCTTGTGT
>NC_137011.1:5470535-5480535 GCF_032717465.1 Coenobita brevimanus | reverse complement strand
ACGGAATTATGTGATGTCTTCTGTACTGAATCAATCCCTCTGACAGTATAAAGAGTTAAAAAAAAATTATACTTAAGAACTGATGGAAAATGGACACAGTTTTAGATTCTTTTTAATTTTGAGGAAACGTCTTTGATTAAAAAAAAAAAAAAATAAGGGATGGAATGGTTAAGGCCCTTACTGTCTGCGGTTAAGGAAGCTCCCTAACACCTCCTTCTTACCTATTTATTTTTGGGTACGGCTGGCTAAAATAGTTTTGTGCGTTGTGTGTGCAGAGTGTGGTGATATTAGAATGATTTAAGTAACACGGGAGAGGACGGTGAAGTGTGATAAGCAAAATAAATCGCTTAGGAAGAGGTGTTAGAGAGTATGGGCTTAAGTAACAGACCAATTAGCCACAATAACAGTCCTGTCCTTCATTGCTGGGTTAATGACACGAGATATAATAAGCTTGGTTATTAAAAGGGTCATTGGATATAGATAGCGCTGTGTCTGGATAATGATAGGCCCTTAATTAACCCACTAATTATGAAGAAATTATTGTACTGTTTGTGTAGAGTAATTTGGTGTGATTGTATGTGTTGTAGTGATTGCATTGTTGAGTGTATTGTGCGTTGGTGATTGTGGTATTGAGTGAATTGTGTTTTAGTGATTGTGCTGTTGAGTGTATTGTGTTTTGGTGATTGTGTTGTTGAGTCTACTGTGTTTTGGTGATTGTGTTGTGTTTGTTTTGGTGATTGTGGTGTTGAATGTCTTGTGTTTGGTAATTGTGTTGTTGAGTGTACTGTGTTTTGGTGATTGTTGTGTTGAGTGTATTGTGTTTTGGTGATTGTGTTGTTGAGTGCATTGTGTTTGGTGATTGTTTTGCAAATGAAATGTAAAACGGTATGTCTTAAAGAGATTTAGGATATGTATGGTAATTTTCACATACGTACATACGTACTTACATACATACATACATACATACCGTACATACATAAATAGTTGCACGTTTATACAAACTGTGTCCATATTTGGGTGTACACATATTCTTTCTCTCTCTCTCTCTCTCTCTAACAAATGACCGCAATCGCAACTTCCTCTTCTCTAAGGTGTTATTAGTAGGGCAATTTCCAGGTGTGTGTGTGTGTGTGTGTGTGTGTGTGTGTGTGTGTGTGTGTGTGTAATTAGTGAAAGATAAAATTATGTGAACATGAGAAAATGAGTGAGAAAGCAGTTAGTGTGAGTGAGCAGTTTGTGGTGTTTTTAATGAGAGAGAGAGAGAGAGAGAGAGGATCATTACTGGCATATTCTCACTAATTGCTTTCTCACTAATCTTATCATGTTCACACAGCACTATCACACACACACACACACACACACACACACACACACACACTCTCTCTCTCTCTCTCTCTCTCTCAAGATTTATTTTAGTTATCCATAATCCAGTGTTGCACAGTCTCATTTCATTTCCACTTTCTCATATTTCAGCTTGAGAGAGAGAGAGAGAGAGAGAGAGAGAGAGATTTACCAGATTTATGTCCACCTACATTCATGCATTTCGTGTTGTTTTGCTGTCGAGTTTAATATTACAAACCCACACCCTAAGCACCCACCATTTCTCCCTCCCCCATTTCTCCATTTTTACACATATTTTTCAACTTGCCCATGCCACAGAATGCAGCCCTCACAATATTCCATGCACCAAACAGATAGCCTGCAATTTTCTTTATGGTTGTGTCTCGTTGCACCCCTATTTATATTTCTGCATGTTCGAGTTATATTGCATGCTTTTTTTTTTCCTTTCCCGTTGCAAATTGTGAAAACATTGCAGAATCCACCCCAAAGCAATAAATTCTCTTTGTATATCCTGTAGATTTGTTTCAGTTTTTCAATTATCTTTTTCTTCTTTTCCATTCCTTCGTATACATAAATGTAATGGACACTGCACTGTTGTCTTTTTTATTTAACTATTGGGATATATTTCACCTCTAATGATATATTCTGATTTTAGCCTAAGGTGTACAGTATATTCCAGTTTCTTAAAGTTTCCATTTTACAGTAATCCAGCTACACGTTTCCAGTATAAGATGGTTATAAAACTTATTTTGATTTTATTATCCGTTCTGTTCTATTTTATTCAACTAATTCAGTAGCCAAGCATAGTATTAGTTACCCCGTACAGTACTACAATCAGTTTTCTGCACCGCCAGCAAAACATTTTAGTCTCCCCATCCTTAAATGTTCCACCCACCGTTTTCTCTACTTCCCCCTCGTAAAGGCCAACTGTATAATATTTCATCACTGTAGTAGAAAGTGTACAGTTATTTAGCCCCTGTTTTTCACGTAGTTTCATGTTTTATTACCGTACCCAGTCTGGTGTTCCGTGCAATTCCGCCTCCCATTTTCTTTATACCTCCCATAAAAGGAACAGAAGTGTGTTGTGCCTCCTTTATTGCCAAAGAAAGTATATATAGACGTCTTTCTCTGTCACACATCACCTTTATTCTCTCAGTTTAGTGTCCCATGCAGTCCCACATCGGATTTTCTTTACACCTCCCATAAATGAACAGCAGTGTTATGTATTTCCTTTACTGCAGTAGAAAGGGTAATTTTGACCTCAGTTTTCTATCATATTTCCTCCTGTATTGTTATCCTAAGATCCTCCAACACTAAGGGCATTGTTATTAAATTTAAGATTGCGAAGGGAAGGGGATACGGCTAATTTTTGACAAGTGTTTAACAGTATTATGGAAAATAAGAGTACGTTTGCCCACACTGATTCGTTGCTAGTAGTGTTAAGTAAAATCAAATGGACTCTAACCCGTTTTTATCGTCCCAGGGGTTTTAAAATTGACGGTCGTAAATTAGGGGCTACGCATTCGTCCTCTCTGTTTTGATAATGCGTCCAATAAGTAGTCTTTTATACAAACGCCTGACGATTTTTGTAGACTGAGAGATGCCATTAGACCCAAAAAGTTAACTCTTAGCCTCCCAACAATGGATATTTTATGTATCTTCCCCAGTGTATTTATTTTTGCGGCTGTTTTTTATGGTTCAGTCCCAAAATGGAAACCTTGTATATTTTTCCAACTTTATTGATTATTTGAAGGATTTTTATAGTCCCCCCCCATATTCCCAGTGAGTCCATCCTCCGTTTTCTTCGGCCTCAGCCTCCCCTCTCCTCCCCTTCCTCGTGTATGCAATCTCCTTTATTAGTTCTTTATCTGGTTTTGATGGTTTATAATTCAGTTTCCCCTTCAAAACAGCTGCACCTCAATTTTCATTTATTTAGTCCTCCGTCCATTCTTCTCTCTCTCTCTCTCTCTCTCATCTATTTTAGTTGTTTTTGTCACATCACCTGAAACTTTATATTCAACTTCAGATTATTTCCAGTTGTGAAGGGGTAATTGAAGGCTGTATCTAACCCCTCCAGTCAGAAAAGCCTCCCCTGAGCTGAGTAAAATCTTCTGGAGATATTAGGAGTAAATACATAAAAGACATGATGATATGGAAGGGATTTATGTACCTCTTAATGTAATCCTCTGTAATCTAGGTACGATTGAAAGCCACAGAAGTCAAAGTATACAAGCAGCATATATACTCTGAAATATGGGTACAAAATACGAGCATGTGAATATAAGAATACAGCCGGAATACATACAAATACACCTGGATAAAGGGAGATAAGAGCGGTGAATATATGACTGGGAAATAAAAAGAAAACGAATAGGAAAATCAGGAACTTATTTATGTCCCCCCTTAAATTCCAGCTTCACCCTCCGTTTTCTCTAGTTTCTTGCAATAAAGGTGTGTAGATTTCGTTTTCTGCAATTGCATTTTATCTACCTGAAACTGAACTGAGGTCTACTTTCCCTTCAACTCAGCTCTTCATTATTCTCAGCTTCTTTGCTGTAGAGTTTTATGCTACAACAACAACAACTAAAACAACAACAACAACTACTACTACTACTACTACTACTATTACTACCATAATTATTGTGATGATGACGATGATAACGATAATGATGACGATAAGAATGACGATAATAGTTACAACGCCCCTCTCATCGCTACAACCGCAACTCTCCCTCGTTCCCCATCCCTCCTAACAGCGTCCCTCTCTTCCCCTTCTGCAGGTTCTGGGCTCAAGGGCGGCGCCTCCTGTAGCAGCAGCAGATCCACGTCCCCTGCTAGCTCCGGGGCGGGTCCTGGGGGCTCTTTCATACCCCAACCCAGACCTCATTCCGCCAGGGCATCACTGAACGAGAAGCATGCTAAGTGAGTACCATGAATTGTGCCAGTGGGGTTTCATGGGGGTGAGTGGCTACCATGAATTAAGCTGTGAGTTGCCTACCATGGATTCTTGTATCGGGGGTATGGTGAGTAAATACCATAGATTGGGTTATGGGGATATGGTAGGTAAGGACTGTGAATTATTGCAAGTGTGTGTGTGTGTGTGTGTGTGTGTGCGTGTGTGTGTGTGTGTGTGAGAGAGAGAGAGAGAGAGAGAGAGAGAGAGAGAGACGAAATATGAGAGGCGGTGAGATAGTGGGTGTGAGAAAATGAGAGAGAGCAAGATTAGGTGTGACTTAATTAATCCTTGAGTGAATGAGACGGCTGTGTGTGTGTGTGTGTGTGTGTGTGTGTGTGTGTGTGTGTGTGTGTGTGTGTGTGTGTGAGTAGTAGTGGTAGTAGTAGTAGTAAAAGTAATTGTAGATTTATAGTAATAGACATAATAGTAGTAGTAATGACAGAAATAGTAGTAGTGTAATAATAGCAGCAGCAGTAGTGGTAGCAGTAATAATAGTAGTAACACCAGCATTAGCAGCAGCAGTAGTAGTAGCAGTAGCAGTAGTATCAGAAATAGTAGTAGCAGTAGCAGTAGTATCAGCAATAGTAGTAGCAGTAGCAGTAGTATCAGAAATAGTAGTAGCAGTAGCAGTAGTATCAGCAATAGTAGTAGCAGTAGCAGTAGTATCAGAAATAGTAGTAGCAATAGCAGTAATATCAGAAATAGTAGTAGTAGTAGCAATAGTATCAGAAATAGTAGTAGTAGTAGCAGTAGTATCAGAAATAGTAGCCTAGCAGATGAAAGTGAGTCTGTGCAGTCCTTGTGAGATTTAACACAGGTGACTCACAAAGCCCTGAAGGTATGAAGGAGGGAGGGAGGGAGGGAGAGAAAAGAGAGAGAGAGAGAGAGGGGGGGAGGGAGGGAGGGAGAGAGAGAGAGGGAGGGAAGGAAGAGGGAAGGTTAGGAAATGAGAGGAAAGTTATGGACAAGGTAGTGCAAGAGAAGGAATGAGAGAGAGAGAGAGAGAGAGAGAGAGTATAAAGGAGGAAAGTCCAAGGGCGTTGTCTCCATAACACTAAAGAGGGAGGGAAGGAGGGAAGATGGGGGGGAGGAAGACTTAGGGAAGGAGGGAGGGAGGGAAAGAAAATTTTGGAGGAAGGTAAAGAAAGAAGGGGAGGGGAAAGAGATGAGAATGGAAAAGGGGAAAGAAGGAGGGAGAAAAAAGGGTGAGAGCGACGGGAGAGAGATGAAGATAGAAAGTAGGGAGTTGAGGAAGAGAAGAGGGAAGAGGGAGAAATGGGGAGGAAAGGAAATGGGAAAAGATGAAGGAACAGGGAAGAGGAGGAGAGAAGAGAGGGAGAAGGAGAGAGGGAAGGAAGCTATGGGGAAGGGAGGGGCAGGATGAGGGAGGGAGATACGAAGGAAGATGGAGTGGAGAGATGGGTAGGGGTGAAGGAGAGTGGGAGGAGGGAGGGGGGAGGGGGAGAAGGGAGAGGTGTGAGGGTGTGTGTAGATAAGACGGTGAGGGTGGAGGGAGGTGTGAAGTGGGGAGGGAGAGGAGGGAAGGAATGTAGGGAGAGAAAAATGGGGTATATGGAGAGAGGGAGGGAAGGGAGGGATAGAGGGAGGGAAGAGGGAAGGGAGAAGAAAGGGATGTGTAGGGGATAAGGTATGGAGGGAAAGGATGGAAAGGGAAATGAAGAGGAAAGGAGAAAGATAGGGAAAAGAGAGGAAGAGAGGAGTGAGAAGGACCACGGTGCAGAATGGAAAATATAACTCCCTGATCGAAAGAGAGAGAGAGAGAGAGAGAGAGAGAGAGAGGATAATAAACCTTTTAACACCTGTGGGATTTTCTGAGGCGAATAAAATCATCTGATGTAAGGGAGAACAAAATACATGATAAATTTTAAGAATATAATCTATTTTGTATAATCTACTCTGTATTATTAAATCTACCCTATAATGCAGTGGAAAGTAACGAGTGAGAAGAAGGAAGATGAAAGAGGAAAAAGGAGAACGAGGGAGAGAAAGATAGAAAGAATGGAAGGAAAGGGGGGCAAACTGAAAGCGAAAAAAAGAAAGAAAAGAGAAGAGGAAGTAAGGTAGAAACGAAAGAAGAGAAAGGAAAAAGAATGAAAGGAGGAATTAAGGTGACAGCGGAAAATGAAAAAACACAACAAAACAAAGAAAAGAAAAAAATATAATCGAGGTGACAAGGGTAAGCACGGTATGGTAATTTTGTAAACCTTTAACCCTTTCACCACGAGCGTCAAAGTACCCCAAGGCGATCTCTGGGAGCGGCCCTGTCCTTCTGCTTCCCACTAATGATTTCCGGACGCGAGGTGCATCTTCCGGAGACTTTAGGGACTTTAGGAGTTAATGAGATTGTTTGGAGCACCTTCAGGCTTTAAAATTTCTCAACCTGATTCGTATTCTCCGTAACACCTCTTCCTAAGCGATTTATTTTGCTTACTACTCCATACTATATAAATATAAATAATATTAATTCAGTGCTATGATACTCATCTTAAATAACATTTAACTTGATACCAGCCAGCCGTTTTCTAAAATAAATCGCTAAGGAAGAGGTGTTAGGGACCATGGAGTATGTAAGAATGAAAGTCGGGAAAGAAAAGAGTAAATAGGAAATGAGAGCAAATAGGAAATGAGAGATGGATAAGGGTAGGTTATAGATGAAATAGGAAATGAATTACTTGTGGTATCTGAGAATGAGAGGAAGGAAAGAAAAAGGTAAGTAGGAAATGAGAGAGAGAGAGAGAGAGAGAGAGAGAGAGAGAGAGAGAGAGAGAGAGAGAAGTGAAAGGAAGAGAAAAAAGTTATATGAGAGAGAAGGAATAATGAGTTTTATTTATTTATTTATTTATTTATTTTTAATGGGAGAGGATAGTGGTGAGGGTGAGGTTGTGTGTGGAGGGGAGGATAGGATAAGACAGCTGCACTATCCTCACTTCTCATTCACTGTTAATATCCTCTCTCCTCTCCTCTCCTCTCCTCTCCTCTCCTCTGCTCATTTTTATTTCTTCTTCCTCTTCCCTCTCTCTTCATCACACGCCTCCTCATCTCGTCTCTTCTCCTCTCTTCTCTTCTCCCTTCTCCGTTCTTCTCCCTTCTCCTCTCCCCTCTCCTCCCCTCCCTTCCCCTCCCCTCCCCTCTCTCTGCGCCAAAAGATAAGCTAATTGGGTACTTTTTGTTAAAAGGTGGAGTACTGTTCTCTCTCTCTCTCTCTCTCTCTCTCTCTCTCTCTCTCTCTCTCTCTCTCTCTCTCTCTCTCTCTCTCTCTCTCTCTTTCTACCATTTTCTACTAATTCTGCTCTAATTAGATATTGCAAGACTCTCTCTCTCTCTCTGTTTGTCTGTCTGTCTGTCTGTCTGTCTGTCTCTCTCTCTCTCTCTCTCTCTCTCTCTCTCTCTCTCTCTCTCTCTCTCCCCAATCAATACCTTTTACGCACCTTGATTGTCCACTCCATTTGCATACGCTCGAGAAAATAATAAAAAATAAAATAAAGATAAATGAGGGAAAATAAAGGACCTAAAAGTAATACGAGTGGGCGCGGCGACGGATTTTTATTATTTATTCTTATATCTATTTTATTTTTTATTTTTTTTATTTTTTTTGCGTTTGGGGCAGGTTCTGGATGAGTCACTCCTCTGAGATCGTGGGCGTCAGGGGTCATAGAAAACGGGATTCCCCTCCTCCCTCAGCTCCCACTTCTTCCTCCTCCTCCTCCTCCTCCTCCTCCTCTTCTTTTTCTTCTCCTTCTGTGTTTTATTGTATCCTCTGTTTCTAATTTATTCGCTTTTCCCCCCTCCTTCGATCACCCTCCCCGAGAGAGAGAGAGAGAGAGAGAGAGAGTGAGAGAGGATCATGACATCACACATTGACTTTAATCCCATAAGACCCAACCTTGGTCATTCCGTCTTTCCTTCAGATTCTTTCCTTCTTTCCCTTCTTCCTTCCTTCCCTTCCCTCCTTCCTTCCTTCCTTCCATATTTTTGTCTCTCCTGTTTCTCCACTTCCTTAATTTACCTCCAGTATTTTTCTTTCCTTCCTTATATTCCTATCCTTTCCTCCTTCCTTCCTTCCTTCCTTCCTCTTTCTTTCTTCTTTTCCCACCTATGGTCATCTTCCTTCATTTACCTCTCATACTTTTTTCCTTCCTTCCTTCCTTCCTTCCTTCCTTCCTTCTCTCTTTCCTTCGTGTTTCCCCAGTTCTTCCTTAATTTACCTCCAATATTTCATTTTCTTCATTCCTTAGATAGATAGATAGATAGATAGTGAATAAGTTGAGCCGTGAGAGATAAAGTTTAAGGATAAATTTACCGTAAATCACTCAGCTTAATGGAGAGAGAGAGAGAGAGAGAGAGAGAGAGAGAGAGAGAGAGAGAGAGAGAGAGAGAGAGGAAAGACTGGAAAAGGGAGGGGTTGAGGGAATGAAGGATGGAGGGAGAGATAGAAAAGAGGAGAGGATGAGGGAGGAAAAATCGGAATTCGAGGGATTGAGGCAAGAATGAGGGAGGAAAGATGGAGAGGAGGAGAGGTGAAGAGAAAGAAATGAAGGAGGAAAGAGGGAGAGAAGGAAGACTTGGTAAAGAGAAGGGGAAGAAAGATATTAAGGAAGAATAGTGGAGGAAGGAGACCCGAAGAGGAGGGTGAGAGAAGAGAAGAGGAGGAGGAATGGAGAAAAGGAAGGAGAGGAGGAGAGAGGGAGAGAAGGAGGGATAGAGGGAGGGACCAGCTCCGCCCACACCCACCTATCCCTCAGGGGCAACTAGTCTCCCGGTAAGGTAACTAACTCGCTCCTTCTCTCCCTCACGCCCACCATCTCTCGTTTTCCTTATTTCTCTCTCTCTCTCTCTCTCTCTCTCTCTCTCTCTCTCTCTCTCTCTCTCTCTCTCTCTCTCTCTCTCTCTCTCTCCTCCGTTGTCTGCTTCTATCCCTGTTTTATTGATCATTGTCTGTCTCTATCAATCTCCGTTTTTTTTCTGTCTGTCTGTCTCTGTGTTTTTGTCTGTCTGTTTATCGATGTTTGTCTGTCTATCTGCCTAGCTGTTTCTGTCTATTTCTGTCTTCCTCCTTTCTGTCTCTCTTCTTCATTCCTGTATTTCTCCTCCTGTCGCAAATTTATCTGTCTTTCTTCTTCATTCCTTCTCCTTCTCTCCTCCCCACGCCCCATATTCCTCCCCCGTTCCCATTCTACCCCTCCTTCCCTCCCATTCCCCTATATCCTACCTTATGCATCCCTTTCCCCCCCTCTCTATCCTCCCCCATTTGTATCCCCTCCCCATCTTCATTCATACCCACTGCTCACTTTGTATGTTGTCTGCCCTCCCCCTCCCCCAACCCAGTTCCCCCTACTCTCTTACTCCCCTCCCTTCTCCTCTCCTTGGTCTCCTCCCGTCTCCATTCACCTTCAGCTCACACCCCGTTCCGTCTCTCCCCCTTCTGTCCCTTCTCTCCCATCCACTGCCCCTTCCCTTCCCTTCCCTTTCCCCCCCTTTCCCTTCATTTCCCTTTCTTCCCCTTTCCCTTCATTTCCCTCCTTTTTCACATTTCCCCTCTCTATTCTTCCTGCTCCCATTCCCATCCCAACTTTCCCCCTTCCCTCCCCGCTCCTGTCTCTTTCCCCTCCCCTTTCCCTACTGTTTCCCTCCCCTCCCCTCTTCATCTTTCTCACCTCCCTTTTCTCCCCATCCCCCTCCCTC
>NC_137011.1:5440535-5463035 GCF_032717465.1 Coenobita brevimanus | reverse complement strand
TTTAACCCCCTTTTTTGCCCAGTTTTTTGGTCAGATGTTGACATATGGGAGGATTGATTTGACTAGTAACCAAGGAGACTCATACTCCTAACTAAAGCGAAAATGATCCCTGGAGGTAGCAAGAATAATAATAATAAAAAAAAAAGGTACTGTATTGAAAAAGTAAAATGAATAACTGAAAAAAGATTGAAATATTGAAAAAAAAAAAAATCCATTGTAATAGATTTTGACAAGAAGAGGAAAAAATCTGACATGTGAGAGAATTAACATGAGCGAAAGTGTAACGGGAAAAGAGAGAGAGAGAGAGAGAGAGAGAGAGAGAGAGGGGCCCACGCAACACAAATATGAAAATCCGCACTATTGCACAGCCTGGAATTAGGGTGTTGCAAAGGGGGTGGTGTAAGGGGGACTAGAGCTGGGTTGTGTTGTGGATCTCTCTCTCTCTCTCTCTCTCTCTCTCTCTCTCTCTCTCTCTCTCTCTCTCTCTCTCTCTCTCTCTCGTATGAGTGTATATCTTTCCTCATTTTGTTATTTTTTTATTTTTTCTCCCTTTCACTACCTATCTATCTGTTTATATCTATCTAATCTATCTGTTAGTCTGTCTTTCAGTCAGTCTGTCCATCTATCTGTCTATCTATCTATCTGTCTGTCTGTCTATCTATGTTCATCAGCCTGTTCTATGTATATTTATTCAAAGAAGTTTCTGCGTATTCGTTATTATCTAGCTGCGTGTGTGTGTGTGTGTGTGTGTGTGAGGGGATTTAATATTGCATTGTTCAAGTTCCTATTGTTTTATCGTGGGATTTGTTGATGGATGTAATGATTGTTAAATGTGCTACCACTAGGCTGTTGAGTTTTCATTATTATTATTATTATTATTTTTATTACTACTACTACTACTACTACTAATTATTTCTCCGCCATCCTTCCTTTTGGACGCCTCGAGGGGGAGAAAAATATAACATGGAAAATAAAATAATGTGGATTTCTTTGACTAATTAAATCTCTTATGTGGCAGAATAAGGGATGGGAAGAGCCTAGTGATTAATTAAAGGTGCTTAGGGTTTTAATTAGAGGTATTTAGCGCCTAATGAAGTAGTTCGGGCTTTTGGTTTCCGTAATTAACCATTCCAGTGTCATTAACCAATTTAATTAGCCTCAAAGGACCTGTGTGACCTCATTTAACCCCTTCATTACCATGATGGGTGATGGACAGGGACGCCTTCATGTGGTGGCACTGATATGACTGGTCGGTGGAGCTGCCCGGTTATACAGTCATCCTTTTGTTCCCTCCTTATCCCCCCAAAGGAGAATGGTAGAATGTGGAAGAAGGGTAATTTTGGCCCGCAGTCCATCTACGACTACTACTACTACTACTACTACTACTACCACCATATATATACTATCTCGCTACTACCATTCATTCATTCATCTCCTGCAGAAAATCTCATAATGAATGGGTTAATGAAGGATGCTAAGAGCCTAATGAAGTAGTTACACTTGTTTGGGTACTCTAACGAGGCTGTTTGAGGAGCGGTGGTGGTGATTAGTGATGAGTTGTCTTGTTTAGCCTTGAGACTTGGAGGGGGTGGTGAACATGTGTGTGTGTGTGTGTGTGTGTGTGTGTGTGTGTGAGAGAGACAGAGAGAGAGACAGAGAGAGAGAGAGACGTCAGGAAAGAGTAAAAATAAAAAAAAAGAAGAAAATATATCCTAGGATTGTGAAGATTAATATCGGTAATATCCAAGAGATGAACTTGTAAATATCCAGAATAAATCGCTAAAGGGAAGGAATTGCGAAAGGGAGGTTGGTGGTGAATGTATATGTGTATATATTGGTGGATTTATATATTGATTTTAATGTCAATGTGGGGAGGATGACTCTTGGGAATATTGAATATGGAAAGCTGGGGATTATATGACTGTCTCTCTCTCTCTCTCTCTCTCTCTCTCTCTCTCTCTCTCTCTCTCTCTCTCTCTCTCTCTCTCTCTCTCTCTCTCTCTCTCTCACCTTTCTTTGATTTTCTCACCTCTCTTCATCTTCTCTGTTTACATCTCCTTTCCTCTCTCCTCCTCACCCCTCCCTCTTCTCATATCCAACCACTCTCGTAATCTCTCCTCGTCTCTCCTCTTCCCCTCCTCATCTCTCCCCTCACCCTTCTTTTCCCTCCTGCCCCTCTTCTTCCTCCTTCTCTCCTCTCATCTCCTCCAGTTCAATATTCATCTCACTCGTTGTGTGTAATGAACCATCCAGGCGTCTCGTAGTGTGATGAGGGTGGTGAGTGGAGAGGGGGTGATGAGGGATGTATGAGTGGTGAGGAAGAGGTGATGAGTCGAGAGTGAGGGATAGTGAATAGTGATTGAATATGTGTGTGTGTGTGTGTGTGTGTGTGTGTGTGTGTGTGTGTGTGTGTGTGTGTGTGTGTGTGTGTGGAAGAGGTGAGAGTTGTGATTTTGGGACGTGAGGGGTAGTTATGGTAAGGGTGATGACTGACAGATGAGGTTTGGAAATGGTGATACGTAATGACTAAGTATACGACGAGGATTTAGGAGCAAGTAAAGGTTATGGTGATGATGTGTGATGAGTATGGAGTAGTGGTGATGACAGTGCTGAGGTAGGGTAGTGGTGATGATGGTTGAGAATGAGGGTAATGGTGATATGGTTAATGAGGGTAGTGCTGATGGTGTGTGGTTAGTAAGGAGTAGTGGTGATGGTGGTGGTGAGAAAGTAGTGGTGATTTTAGTGGTGAGTGGAGAAGGGGAGGGTGATTGGCTTGTCTTGTGGTGTGTTGTGGTCAAGGGGGAATTGTTGCACTTCCTTCTTTCCCCTTTTCCTTCCTGTTTCCTATTTTCTTTTTGATTCTTCCATTCTCCTTTCATCCTTCCTTATTTTCTTTTGTTTTATTTTTTTCCATTTGTGGCATCCATTCTCTTTTACTCATCTCCATTTCCTTCTACTCCTCCATATTCTTTTTCCTTCCTATCACCTGTCTTTTCTTCCCTTTTCTCTTCTCTTCTCTTCTCTTCTGGACTTTCCGAGTTCATAAATCAGAAAGGTACAGTGAGTGAGTGAGTGAGGAGTGAGTGAGTGAGTGAGTGAGTGAGGGAGGGAGGGAGTGAATAAGTTAGTGAGTGAGTGATTGAGGAGTGAGTGAGTGAAAAGTGAGTGAATGAGTTAGTGAGGAGTGAGTGAATGAGGGAGGGAGTGACTCAGTTAGGGACACCCACTAGATTTGGACAGCTGCAAAATGACTTCCTCGAGGGGAATGGGATAAAGATAAGCGTAACCTATACGAAAATGTTAAATTGCAGAATGAATCGCCAAGAAAGAGATGCTAAGGAGCCTTCTAAGACCACGGGTTTTGAGTCCTTAATTATATCCTAATTTGTTCGGCTTGAGGTCAAAGTAATTAGTCCCCTTATAAATAGAAGGTTAATTGTTATTTATGGGGTGGTAGGGGTAATTTGCTGGTTAGAGAGAGAGAGAGAGAGAGAGAGAGAGAGAGAGAGAGAGAGAGAGAGAGAGGAAACTTAACGAGAGAGAGGGGGGTTGCACTTTTCTTGTTTACCCTACCCCCCTCTCTCTCTCTCTCTCCTTTCCTCTCCCCCCCCCTCCTCTCCGCTCCCCCCTTTGGATGACTCACCTACTTCCCCTTCTCGTAGAATAGGGTAGATGGGGAGAGAGAGAGAGAGAGAGAGAGAGAGAGAGAGAGAGAGAGAGAGGATACGTTGTGATTTCCAGTCTCTTCTTTACAATTTCTATCTACCACTCATTTTTCTATCTATCAGTCTATCTATCTATCTATCTGGCATTTTTGTTTATCTATTCGTATCTGTTTTCCATCTACCCGCAACTCATTTTTCTATCTATCTATCCCGTATATAATTTTTCTATCTATCTAATCGTGTCATTATTATCTATCGACCACTTCGCTTTTCTCGAGGCGGGTAGATCGATGCCAGAATGAGAGAGAGCGTTCGATAAATAGAAAAATGATAGATACAGGAAGGCAAATGGAGAAAAAAATAGATGCAGGTAGACAGATAGAAAAATGAGAAATAGGAGTAGATAGATAGTGTAGAAGAGGGAGTGGAAATCTAAGGAACCTCTCTCTCTCTCTCTCTCTCTCTCTCTCTCTCTCTCTCTCTCTCTCTCTCATAATGAAGTGTTTGTGGGTTTTTTTGGGGGGAATTTCGCCCTTATTGCCTATTCTCCCTTGCTCATAATTTCTCCCTTGTGTGTCCTAATGGAGAGTGGAGGGAGATTTAAAAGGGAGAGAGAGAGAGAGAGAGAGAGAGAGGGGTGGAAATGGAAGTGTTTACGGGAAAGGGAGAAATATATTTAGGAGAGAGAGAGAGAGAGAGAGAGAGAGAGATGCGAAATACTCCTTGTCAATATGGCAAGATGAAATTGAAGGGGGAGGGAGGGGAAGAGGAGGGGAGGGGAGGGGAGGGGAGAAGAGAGAGGGGTAATGGTGGGGGTAAGGGGGATGTTGTCTCTGTGTAATGACCCTCCTATTGTCTGAGAGAGAGAGAGAGAGAGAGGCCCCTAAACTCGCTGTGGAAGTAGAGAAAATTAGAGAAGTAGCAAAAGAAGAGTAGTGAGAGGGGTGACTACGATGAAAGAGTAGAAAAGGAATGAAATATTGATGAAAGGGGAGAGGAGAAAGGGGTGATGAAGGGGTGTTAATAAGAGGGAGGGAGGAGGAGGGAGTGTGTCGCGCGCTTAGAGGGGGGTGGAAGTTGCAAAGAGGAGGGGAGAAGGGCTTGAGAGAGAGAGAGAGAGAGAGGGAGAGAGAGAGAGAATTGTAAGTTATTTATTTATTTAAGCTGCTAAAATATACTAAGTCTTCATCAGTTACCACACTAAAAGCCAATTTGTACTTTATATATTTTCATTTTTTTCGTTCCTTCCCTTTTCCAGCAGTTCATCCATATTTTTTCTTCTTCATAATCTATATAAGAAAAAGGAAGGACAACAAATCAATCAGTAGGAAAATCTGAAACACAATTGAACAGTTGAAATTATAAAAAAAATAATAATCAATGAACAGGAAAATCTGGGAAAAGACTCTTGACAGTTGAAATAGTTGAAAAAATATATTGAAAGTGTTGAAAAAAAAAAAAACAGAAAAACGTGAACAGTGGGAATATATAGAAAGAAATTGTAGTTTTTTGGAAATTTGCACACAGTTGGGATATAGGGCGAGCCAGAATGGGTGTTGAACAGTGGAAACGAAAACCAGAAAGGTAAACGTTCGGGTGGTTTGTATATTTTTGCACTTTAAGTTTGTTTTTCCCTCCTCCAAACTTAGATTTCGTATTTAAAGGATTTGCTTGTGTCATTAGTGCTTTTGGCCAATTTATTTTGAGTTTATAGGTGCTCTGTGATATTGTTTTAGGCCTTTTTTTTTATATATGAAAATTTTGAGCAGGTTTGAGATATATTTTCACCGATATGTTCCTCTTTAGTTACCTTTGACAAATAAATTACTGCTGCTTTAAGATTCTGTTGATACTCTGAGTCTTGGTTGCCCCTTCTATGTAAAACAGTACAGTAAGTCAGTGATATCAGGTTTCCGTAGATTACACACATATATCTTTTTTCTCAGCTTCGTTTTGTTAATATGAAATTGACTTGGACTAAAGTTATCAAAATAAAAGGATTTTAGCGTTTTTCGTGATTGCTTTTTCATTTTTCAGGTAACGATAGACTAAGTGAGTATTGAAATGTGGTGTATTTGACTTACCACCACTTGTATTGCATTTTTTACTGCTGTATATAGGACTTAAGTGGTCATGACGGTGATGATGATGATGATGATGATGATAAGAGCAACTTTATTATTATTATTATTATTATTATTATTATTATTATTATTATTTCACAATCTTTATAATTTATCAACATAAACAAAGACTTGCATATTTTCAAGTTCACAGTTTCACCTTTCTTCACCCAACTAACATTAAATTCATCTTCCACAGGGGGAGCGGCGCATCCAACCTAGCCAGGGCGTCTCTCAGGGGCCCACCTAGCCAGCCCACGCCCAACCACGCCCAGAATCACGCCCAGCACGCCCAAAACCACGCCCCAGCCTCCTCGCCCTACCACACCCCCACCCCGCAGCCTAAACATAAGGATTCTATGCTGGAGAAGTTCAAGTTGTTTAACCATAAGGAAAAGGACGCGAGGAATAAGACTACCAGTGAGTTAGAGAGAGAAAGAGAGAGAGAGAGAGAGAGAGAGAGAGAGAGAGAGAGAGAGACCAAAATTCAGAGACCACCTCTTGTAAATTTTACGTCCCCATTCCCCAATCCGGCCGCGTTATTGGTCTCGTTTAAAGGCCGGGGGAACTGTCTAATTGCCCTCGTTAGCTATCGTTAATGAGGAGGGGCTTCGGCTGTTACCTGGACCCTGGAATTGCCGGGAATATTTGGACGTGATTGAGAGAATATTTGGAAGAGAATGGGGGAATAATTGGACCTCAAGAGAGAGAGAGTGTTACGAAAAGAATGGAAAAGATATTTGAAAGGGGCAAAAGGTCTGTTAAAAAGGGAAAAGTAGGAATATTGTAATTGAAGAAATATTTAGGACAGAATGGAGGAATATTTGAATTGGAGTAGAGAAAGTATGAAGAAATATTTTCGTGAGAATGTAGGAATTTTTGGACGAATAAAGGAAGAAAATATAAGATCACTTGGAAAGAGAAATAGGTCTGATATAAAAAGAGGAAAAGTAGGAATATTATATGTGAAGTTGGAGAGAAAGGAGCAGTATTTAGACTGAAACAGAGGAAGTATTTGGAGAGAAGTGGAAAGATAAATTTGAAGAAAGGAAAGGTGAGGTAGAAAGTGAGAGAAGGAATATTGAAAATGTAATAATGCTTGGAAATGAGTGAATGGATATGTATGGCTATGTGGAAGGGACTGAGAGAATATATGAACTGAAATAAAAGAAGTAATCGAAATAAAAGGCAAGAATAATTTACAGAGAAAATAGGTTTATTAAACAAGGGAGGAGGAAGAGTGAATACAAATTAATATAGTAATAAGAACAAATAAGATTAGTATTTAGAAGGGAATGAAGAACTGGTGAAAAACTAAATATGAGAATGGATGAGTAACAAAATTAAAGAACGTTTGAATGGGAAGGGAAGTATATAAACCTGTATTTGGGAGAGGTAATTGAACATGAAGCGGTTGTTGGTAGTATGTCCCTTTATTTGCACATACTGTATTCACACCATATTAATTCGTATTCATTACAAACACAGATTAACACACATATTAGCCAGTGCAACACTGACTTAAACATGCATTGCTTTCACTATAATAAGGAAATATATTTTGAGGTGGATGAGGTGGAGGGATAGAGTAGAAAAGTATATGAGAGAGGAGGGTGTAAGTTGGAAGGAGGGCAATGAAAAGGCAGGGGACAGGGAGATATGGAGGCGATTTGTTGATGGCCACCCTGTATGGGATCAAGGCCTCTGGTTGTAGATGGATAGATTTTCAGTACATACATACGCTACACAAATACATATATATATTGTGATGGTGTATATCTTCTTCTTTCATGGTAATACTGACTGACACCCTCCCCAACACACAGGCAGCAGTGGGGTCAGCAAACGTACAAGCAGCAGTAGTGGATTCAGCAGTGCCAGGTCAGAGCGCTCCGATTCGTCCACCAGTGTGTGTTCCGATGCCCGCCCGCCTCCCCTGCCCCCACATCAGAGGTGAGATGAGGTCATGGGTTTTGAGGGCGTGGTGTTTGTTTATGATTTTCTGCTTGAGTTTTTTTTCCTTGCTTATGCTGTTTTATATCTGCCTAGAATGTTTATTTTAATCATCTTATCTTTACTTTTTTTCTCTTCTCTTCTCTTCTCTCTCTCCCTCCCTCTCTCTCTCTCTCTCTCTCTCTCTCTCTCTCTCTCTTAAAATACGACCAGGGCACATTGTAATTACCGTTTTAATAATCAGTGTATTTAGGACACTGAGTTACCATTAATAGTGATAGTATAGACGTAACCCAGATAGCCCAAGAGCACCTTTTAAAATTATTCAACACCAAACATTCTTTTTCTTAAGCTTTCAAAAGGTGATCTTGGGCTGTAGGAATCAATTATTAACTTTAAATCATTCCAGTTTCACTCTTGTTACCACCAAACGATTTTCTTTCCATAGATGAGACCTTTCTAGTGAGAGGGTTAGTGCAGATTGTCAAGCCCCGTTTATGTGTGATTTTTTTTCTTCTTAGCTGAGTTGAATTGTTTGATGGTAACATGGATGATGAAAAGAAAAAATTGGGACTAAATTTTCCAAGATAGATTTTCGTTTTTGCAGTGCATTGTTGTAAATAAGCACTTACGAGTACATATATATTATGGACAGACACACACATACATATAATACAATACACATAAGCTTTTTCCAGTACTCACTCGGTTTACACACACACACACACACACACACACACACACACACACACACACACACACACACACACACACACACACACACACACACACACACACACACACACACACACTGAACCTACCTCATACTAACCTGTGTGCGTTGTGTTGCGTGCGCGTGTGTGCGTCACCAGCCTCCCTGTGAGCACCAGCAGCAGCAGCAGTGACCAGGCCAGCCACACAGAGGTTCCAGGGGGCGCTGCTCCCCCCAACAAACCACAGGGACTCAGGGGCATCAGGTCAGACTCAAACTATGGATTGTAACTGGTGTATAAATATAGGCAGGCCTCGTCAAGCAGACATGAATGTATAGAATAGATTCATTTTATTTATTTTGATGAGTGAATGAATGAATGGATGGAAACTGTCGATACTGTTTAGATGATAAACATTATGTACTTAAGTCTGCAAGATAAGGATGCGAAGTTGACAGTTAAAGTTAAGGTATTTATGTATGCAGTACCTGACACTTCGTTGACTGGAGGTTGAAGGCATCAGTTAGGATGATAGCCTATCTTGTGGATGGGTTCGGAACTTTTAAGGGTGGATGCCTCATGGAGCAAAAGCCAGTCAGTTATCCGCAAGTGCTGTTGGCTGCAGAAGAGTAGCTATGGGCCCTTATTTTGTACATCAGTAGGGGTAGCCTCTTATTCTACTAATACCACTTTGCTACTGCTTAGAGGGAACAAAATATTAGTCATGTATTTTTATTATCTCACGAGACCTGGGTATAAACTCCTCTGGGAGAGCCTTCTGGAATGTGGTCAAATTATCTGGTGGTAACGAAAATACTGTAGAAAAATCATCTGTACTAAGAGGGTCAATGGAGACTGCTTTTCATTCTTGCAGGCTTTATGGTAGTCTAATTAATTTTGAAACTGAGTGTCTGTTAAACTGGGAAATGAGAGTACCGAATATTTTAAACTTATGATTCATTTATTCACCAGTTTTAAATATGCCGTATGATGTATTGGTCAGAGGTGCCAGTTGGGGTGACGGTCAGGTACTGAGTGCATGTTTAATTCCGCAAGAGGCAGCTGGAGGTTTTTCAGGTGTATAGTTATTTCAGCTCAGGCCTTTCTCCCACCATGAAATATTCTGGGCTGGAAGCATAACCATGGGCTCTTATTTGTTGCATGGGGTATTGTGATACTAGATATAAGTTTTAATAGTCACCAATATTTTCATGCCATCATTTTTTCGTCCCTCAGATCAAAATTCTCCAAGTCTGGTGGGAAGGAAGGGAAGGAGTCGCCCAAGTCTTCCCGCAAAGAAAAGGAGAGAGAGGAACGTGGGTCACCGAGGGGAGGGCACAAAGGTCACCGAGGGGAAAGCCGGGAGAGGGGAAGTAGTGGAGGGAGCAAGAAGGGAGTTGGGGAGAAGTTGACGCTAGAGCTAGAAAATAGCGGGGGTGAAAAGCCAAAATCCAGACAGCCTCCCCCGCAGCATCATCCACCTCCCCCACCACCTCCTCTTGTCCCCAGACCAGAGGCATCACTAGCTCACCCCTCCGAGCATCACCCACACCCTCCTGCCCTCCCGCCTAAAGAGAGGGATCCCCCACCTCCTCCCGCCCCGCCGCAGCACCTCGACCCACCTCCTCCACCTGTACAACAGCAGGGGGAGGGGGGCACTGCTTCCACTCCCGGCAGCCCCCTTCCCCCAAATGCCCCAGGTACAGGGATCCCCAAACCCACAGCTCACGTGAAGGGCCAGACCAAAGCCGCACCACAGCCCACACCTCAGGTCCCCTCACCCAACGTCAACACAGCACACCAGACTAAAGATTACAACAACAAGATGGTCCGTAATTCTCAGGGAGCAACGCCTTCCAGCAAGCACTCCAAAGGGTCCAATGTCAATGCTCAATCCAGCGAGGTCCTTCCAGGTACGCAGGAATCTAGGGACCCCAAGGGCTCCCTCCCACGTCAAAAGCAGCTTGGTAGGCGAGAGGACCAAGGTGGAGGGATCACTGTGGCCAAGGTGAGTCCCATGCCGTGTAACCGTGACCGAGGAGACCCAACCACGCCGTCTGAGTGTCCCTCCACCACCAGCGATGCTTCCCTCAGCGGCCACAGTAACAGCACTTCCTCTGGCACTTCCTCCGTCATATACAAACCGACCAGCTCCGAGGATGACAGTATCTCTGACCTCAAGACACACATAGCCAAGGTTTGTCCAGCTCAAGGCATTGGTTCATTAGCAAGCTTGCAGTTACTTCTGTCAGATTTAAAACTACAATCGTCTCACTTTAACTTGGCCTAGAATATCCATCTGTCCAACATGAATGAAGAGCATGGCAATGTAACACTATAGATTATAATGATAGTCACGAATATGTGCTATGGAGAAGATTTAGAGCAGTAGTTTTATCTTTTTCTGCCAGTGACCAGTGTGAAATATGCTGCAGAAGGATGAAAATCTGGGTTAAGTTGAGGTGAAAGAACTGTAGTGATGTACTGTGCTGTCTTTCTGTACTAATTTAGGTTATTCCATTTCTTCTTAACTTTTGTTCTGTTGGCCTGGTTTTACACTTGTGAGGTGGAGCAAAAAGTGTTGAAGACTTAAATGATTAGTGCTGTAGTGTAAATGAATATGCAGTAATAGACAACTTCACTAAACATTTTTGATAGGTCTGCTACTTTTGTGCTTTCCCGTTCCAGCTTCTCAGTCTCATTCACCCAATTTTTTTGTGGGTAATAATGAAGATGATAATAATGATGATGATGATGATGATGAAAATGACGCTTCTTGCCCAGGTTGAGGAACGAGGTGACGGTGAGGAAGGTGATGAGGTAATCCTGAACATCAAGCCTATGCAGCCGCTGGTCCGAGCCTCCCAGTATGGCTACATGAGGGGGTTGGGTCTACACCAAACACGCACTGTACCACCATCACTCCACGTCTCCAGGCTGGGTGAGTCTCGTTCAGGGATGGGTTGTCTGGTAGAGCTCTTGTTCAGGCTATGTATGTTTTGTGTCATCTTTAAAATATTTTGCCTCGTATATAATCTCCCCTCTTCTTTTATTTACCGGTACTTGTTTGTTTCTGATGGTGTGTAGCTTTCGACTTGTTTAGGTCAGTCATGTTTCGTGTAATCTTAAAATAATGATACTTTGTTTATTGTTTTATGTAGTTACAAATGAGGAAGTAGAGGACCTTTGTGATATTAATGTGGATGTGGTGGAAAGCATTAGAATTACCTTAATGATAGTCTGGCCTTCTGGAGAGAATGGGAAATGAGAGATTGACTCGGGGAGTGCATGTGAGTCGGGTGGAAGAGGCGAGAAGAGGAGACCATGGATGAGATGGAGGGATGGGGTGGAGAGGTATATGAATGAGAAGGAATGTGACTTGGAGAGAGTTGGAGCATAATGGCGGAGAACAGGATGACATAAAGGTGATCAGTTTGTAGCTACTCCTTTCGGGATTAAGGCATCTGGCTAATGATAGATTGATAGACAGCAAACTGATCGCTCAGCTGCTCATTCACAGTTCTGCCATTTGCACTGCTAGTCATCCAGGGAAGCACCGCATATCCATCTGGTCATTGTCATCTTTGTATTGAGCACACAAATGTGCACGTTCCTCCCCATTTACTGCCTAAGGCTCACTACCATAGTGCAATATGCTTCTCACACATGCAGCATACAGTATTTCCGTGGTGTAAATTTCCCCGTATGTCAGGAAAGGAACAGTTCCCTAAACTTATTCCATCCACGCGCAACTAACTTCCACTAAAATCCTTTCTTGCTTCAGCGCTACAAGACGCAGCCAACACGGTGCCCCAGAAGGGCATGAGACTGGGGCCCCACCTGAAGCGACCCCCACAGCCCGGCCCACCAGTCATTGATACAGACTACAGTGATCTCGAGAGTGTGGACCTCACAAATGGTAGGGCATATGACAGTTATTATGTTGATGTGAGAGGGGTTATTATATGCTATATTTTATGTTGTTTGCTGGCGTACTATATGTTGGTCCCTTTAGTCGCAAGTGAAGAATTTATGATGTTGTTGTGATGGTGAATTCTTGCTACTACCAGATTGATATTTCGTTCTGGTAATATATTAATCCTCAACCCAACCTTCAGGCTGTGCGTTTTAGTATGATGATTCTCTCTCTCTCTCTCTCTCTCTCTCTCTCTCTCTGTCACATCCATGTTACTTCCCACCAGTTTTACTGAATTTAGTAGAGATATTCATCCAAGGTCCTTATTTTCCTGCAGGCTCTCTCTCTCTCTCTCTCTCTCTCTCTCTCTCTCTCTCTCTCTCTCTCTCTCTCTCTCTCTCTCTCTGTGTCACATCCATGCTACTTCCCACCAGTTTTACTGAATTTAGTAGAGATATTCATCCAAGGTCCTTATTTTCCTGCAGGCTATGTGTCAGATGGTGATGTGCTGCGGACGGTGGGATACAAGGGAGGCGCCCCACCCTCTGAGCTGGACGGGTACCTGAGCGAGGGTGGTGCCTCACTCTACGCACACCGCCTCACTCAGCGCTTCAGGGAGGGCATGCGACAGGTCCACGAGAGCATGAATAAGGTCCAGCACTTCATTCAGGACGATAGGTGAGTACTGCTTGCATCTCTCAGCAGTGTTAGTTGATTAGTCATTGACCTTGCCACGATTGCAATGATCGCCAGTCTTGTGGTGAGTTGGTATTGTCACTTGCATCTGGTTGTCGTATTTCACGTTTTATAAACTCATGTTGTACACTTTAACCTGTCATCAGCACTTGTCATCTTTGTTATGATCTTAATTGAATATCCTTGCCTAGCTGTTGATTCACTGGCATGCGTCTTTTTTAATTCAAATATTGCACACAATTAAGTGCACACCATTGGATCGAGGATGCGTAGGCAGCATGTGACTACCCCATTCATCACACACACACACACACACACACACACACACACACACACACACACGCATCAATGATATTTAGATTCAAAGATAATAAGCTAACTGCAGTCTTGTGCATAACCTTACGTCCCATTTTACTCTCTTGACCCGCGTGTATGGTGGTGTAAACTCCCTTTTCTCCCAGCTAAGAGTTAAGACTTACTGTATTAGTGCAAGTTACCAGAGGATATATGAGAGATAGGGGTGTGAGTTTGAGGAAGGGAAACCTAATTGCGGAAGGCAGGATGACATGGAGGCGATTGGTTTGTGGTCAGCCCTTAGCAGGGTTAAGGCATTTGACCATAGATGGATAGAGTAGGTTAAGTAGGCTTTGTATTGATGTACTTTAGACATTATGGATATTGAAGCAGACTTTTTTTTAAACATAAAATTAATGATGACCAGGAAGATTAACTGGGTATGAGTTGGAATTATGTAATCATGTGCTTTAAAAATAATCCACGGTCACGTACGTTCCGAAATTTTAACGTAATGACAGTTTATCAGGTACTGTATCAGCGCCACATTATTTCGCTTTTGTGATTTTGCATTTCTAAGTATATGGCGCATTTAAGTTTTGAGGTGTTGTAGAAATATATAGTGGTCCCCAAAGCGATGATTTTCTACGGAACCGACTCAGTGCTCAAGAGAAAACGGACTTGGTTATTGATTTGGGTGTTGGCCCCGACTCATGACTCATACCGCATTTCTTTTCATTCGCTCTTTCCTTGCAGTCCGTTCATCTGTCACTGTGCGTCCGCCTGGGAAGCACGGAAAGAAAAGAAAACGTCTCTCGATTTGAATACTCTGCGAATAAACAAACTATTTTTCATTCGTTTTATAGGTGTTGTTCGTCCTCTTGTCTGGCTAAACAACGGCTAAAACTTGTTCTTGTCGTACTTGTTTGACTGATGACAAAGTAGACATGGACAGTTAGAGTGTAGAAGTAAATATTTGGGAAGAAATTTATCCTTTTGTTTTTATTTGACATTCGAGACATTGGTAAGTTAGAAAGTAGCTGACGACTAAATCATCATCATCATCATTACCATCATCATCATCATCATCATCCAGACCTCCTTTCCCATCCCAAGATTGGATGAGGTAGGGATGAGAGAGCCAGGGAAATACAGAATGAGATACTTACCAAACTATGCCCAGTAAATGAGCCACATCCTCATTCATTTACCATTCAGGTCTCCGGAATCCTAGCTCCACCTGATAGGTCTAAAAAACATTTCGCTCGTGGTTGCCTTACACTCACAGATCTGACAGTCAATCCGAGTACTGCCAAGTTTAAGAGGGATGCAAAACACTGGTTATACCTTCCTCTGCACAAAGTTCATCCAGCCAACTCGATCGCTTGTCAGTTCCTTAGCGTCATTTGCTCCTATACCACTCTCTGACACACTCATTTCCCTTGACCACTTTCTTTTAGGCCTACCACGTCTCCTCGCACCTTCAGATTCGCTCATTTATACCCATTTCACCACTCTGTTCACACCCATTCCCCACCCATTCTCTCCTCATATCTGTAGCCTACCATCTAAGCATATTCTCTTCAGTTCTTGTGTCCACAGACGTCCATACTCCGCGTCCTTTCACGAATCACATTATTCCTTCTCTCGTCCTCTCTCCGCACGCCACACACATTCCTCAACAGTCCCATCTTCGCTGCTCTTACACTTGTCTTTTCTTTTTCATGCCACACCTTATCACACCCAAAACACTTTAAGACTAAAATACAGGAAATAAATTGTTCTCTCAGTATGTTTTCGGTTGAGTAGGAATCGACCTTGAGAAGTGGATTAAACATTGAGGAAGAAAATAGTATTGAGTATCGCTGCGTTTTTTTTATCATTTTAGGTTCGGGAAAGAAAATGCCCTTAAAGAAAAATCTCCAAATAAATTTATATTTTTGTTTGGAAGAAATATATCCGGAAAAAAATTCGCTCCAAGTAAATATATCTTTTTCTGGCTTCCTTCCAACCAGCTGATATTTTTCCCTCCAGTGGGCTAGATTTACGGAGCCTCTTCCCTCCCTTCTTCAATACCCGACATCAGGTATACACGCGGGAGGGTAGTAATGTATTCCTCCTGCTCCTCCTCCTCCTTCTCCTCCTCCTCCGCCTCCTCCTCCTCCTCCTCCTCCTCCTCCTCCAGTGCCTCGTATCAAGTTCCCTCGATATATACGTGAGATATTTCCCCTGGAGACTCCTGCGTTTTCCTGTCTGGCTCCACATGCAGACTAGGCCTCATATTCCCATCGGTTAAGGAAGCTCCCTAACACCTTTTCCTTAACGATTTATTTTTGGATATGGTTGGTTAACATAATTTTGCCTGTTGTTTATGCAGAGTATGGCGATATTAGAATGATTTGTGTAATACGGTGAGGGACGGTAAGGTGTAATGAACAATATAAATCGCTAAGGAATAGGTGCTAGGGAGCCTTCTTACCCCACGAGAACACGGGCCTAGGATTTTCTTATCGTGGGCTTAGGCTGCTCCCTGACACGTTTATATTCACCTGTGTCTGTCTGTTTGCGTATACGATCTCTCAGAAAATTGCTGTAGAATTTCATTGACATATAATGGATAGGTGGGCAGTGGGTCAAGGAAGAGATGGTTAGGTTTTGTGGTGGATGCAAATGGAGGATTCTCTTGTTGCGTTCTAGGTATTATTATTATTATTATTATTATTATTATTATTATTATTATGGTGGGATAATTTTCTCGTCTGATATATATGGCTAGACAGCATATATATATATAAAAAACTATTAATAAAACAATACATACAGGCCTTCTTAGCTGAACCATAGGAATCATCATCATCATCATCATCATCAATATACGGGTCACTATCAACGTTCAGTATGCAAAAGTAAACATTGAAGGAATCTGACAAGGGAACAATACAATCTGGAAAGAATGTTGAAGATACGAAAATCGGATAGTGCAGGATTTTTTTTTTTTTTTTTTCCAGCATTTGACTATTGAGTTTGGCTTTCGAGAATTTTAAGTCGAATAAAGTGACTCTCTTGGAAAATGGAGAGAGAGAGAGAGAGAGAGAGAGAGAGAGAGAGAGAGAGAGAGAATCATAGTTAAAGATTTTCCACAAGCTTATATACAGTACTGTTGAAAAGA
The DNA here is from genome assembly GCF_032717465.1 of Coenobita brevimanus. Taxonomy (NCBI): domain Eukaryota; kingdom Metazoa; phylum Arthropoda; class Malacostraca; order Decapoda; family Coenobitidae; genus Coenobita; species Coenobita brevimanus. Next base: position 5,446,506 of record NC_137011.1, on the reverse strand, counting down.
GAGAGAGAGAGAGAGAGAGAGAGAGAGAGAGAGAGAGAGAGAGAATCATAGTTAAAGATTTTCCACAAGCTTATATACAGTACTGTTGAAGAGAGAGAGAGAGAGAGAGAGAATCATAGTTAAAGATTTTCCACAAGCTTATATACAGTACTGTTGAAGAGAGAGAGAGAGAGAGAGAGAGAGAATCATAGTTAAAGATTTTCCATAATTTTGTCATATTTCCCCGATTTTAAAAGTTCTGCGTTGAATATAAAAGTTTCTCCTGATTAAAGAAAACGGAGAATGTAAATATCAGGTTGTAATAGAGACTTTCCCGTTTTTTCTACGCCATTTGTCAAGTGATGCGTGGATTTGGAACTTCGCGTTGAATTTTTTACGTGAGTGATGGAAAACGGGAAACACAAGAGATGAATTGAGACTAAAATTGTGTGATATTAGGAAGAATTATTTTATTTTTCTATTTATTTATTTACTTATTTATTTATTATTGAGGGACTGATAGTGAGAGGGTTAATAGAGGTAGATTTTTTTTTGTGGGAATTTTTTTATGTCGATTGCATTATGATAAACGTATTCTCTCTCTCTCTCTCTCTCTCTCTCTCTCTCTAGCACATTTTAATCTTCTGATCACTAACGAAAAAATCCATTGGCTCCTTATTAGAACCCATTATCTAGTTCAATTGTGTTAGGCGGAGATTTAGCACACCCATTCAACCCATTAGAATCCACAGACTCATTATGTTTAAACCCATTAGCCTCAGTAATGGGAGGAGTCTTTATTTACCAAAAGCCACAATAATAGGAGAGAGAGCTTATATTAAGCACCCAATTTGCCCATTTAAACCCATTGCACCTTTAGTTTTGCTGTTATCACCCCATTAAAACCCCTTGACCCATTATATTTACACCCATTAGCCAGAGTAATGGAAGGAACTCTGCATTTATCGTCCTTATCATCCATAGCATCTTTTCTCACCCCAATTTGCCCATTAAAAACCCATTTACCCCATTACTTCAACTGTTAGCACCCATTTTCCCCATTAAAAACCCAGTGACCCATTATATTTAAACCCATTAGCCGCAATAATAGGAGACAGGGTATATTAAACACCCATTTTGCCCGTAAAAACCCATTAACCCCGTTAGTTCTACTGTAAGCACCCATTATCCCATTAAAAACCCATGACCCCATTACGTCTACTGTTAGCATCCGTTTTCCCATTACAAACCCATTTACCCCATTACCTCAACTGTTAGCACCCATTTTTCCCCATAAAAAATCCATTGACCCATTATATTTAAACCCATTAGCCGCAACAATAGGTGACAGGGTATAATAAACACCCATTTTGCCCATAAAAACCCATTAACCCCGTTAGTTCTACTGTAAGCACCCATTATCCCATTAAAAACCCATGACCCCATTACGTCTACTGTTAGCATCCGTTTTCCCATTACAAACCCATTTACCCCATTACCTCAACTGTTGGCACCCATTTTTCCCCATTAAAAACCCATTGACCCATTATATTTAAACCCATTAGCCACAATAATGGGAGGAGCAGCAGTCAAAGCGGGATGGCAAGCTCAATGGAAGCACCCTCTCCCGCACCTTCCTCCACCCACTCAGAAACCATGCACTACGACGCCGAGGAAGAGGAGGAGGAGGAGGAGGAGGAGGAAGAGAAGAGGAAGAAGAGGAAGGAGGAGGAGGAAGGAAGGGAGAGGAAGAGGGCTATAGGAGGAGGAGGAGGTGTTAGGCGGTGAGTGTGTGAGGCATGAGTGTGTTTGTGTTGCGTTCGTGTGTGAATTAACTAAGTTTGTTTTAGTTACCCCCTAAATTTTGATTCTCTCTCTCTCTCTCTCTCTCTCTCTCTCTCTCTCTCTCTCTCTCTCTCTTTTCTACATATATTTTCCCTCGTCATTGTCTTTCCTCTCTACTTCATAAACACTTTCACTTCCCCACATTTCTCTCTCTCTCTCTCTCTCTCTCTCTCTCTCTCTCTCTCTCGCGTGCAAGCCCGACACTTAACATGCGTGTGTTTGATGTGTTTGCGTGTGTTTTTCCCCCCCATACTAACAGCTTGTCTGCCCGTGTTTTGTGGAATAATGAAGATATGATTTTTTTTTTTTTCGTTTGAGTGGTTTGCTAACGAAGGATAACGGGACAGTCATTTATCGTTCGTGAAAAATTGCGTTGGTTTTTATCGTTTCGTTTTTCCTTCGTAATTACTCTCTCTCTCTCTCTCTCTCTCTCTCTCTCTCTCTCTCTCTCTCTCTCTCTCTCTCTCTCTCTCTCTCTCTCTCATAACTTCCCTCTTTTCTCAGTATACTTTCCTCTTGCCATTGTCTCCTTCATTCCTTTGAAACTCTCTCTCTCTCTCTCTCTCTCTCTCTCTCTCGCACTTTCCTGTTTTATGTCAGTACATTTTCCCCTTTTCATTGTGTTTCTTCCCTTCATTTTAAACATTTCCTCTCTCTCTCTCTCTCTCTCTCTCTCTCTCTCTCTCTCTCTCTCTCTCTCTCTCTCTCTCTCTCTCGCACTTTCCTGTTTTATGTCAGTACATTTTCCCCTTTTCATTGTGTTTCTCCCCTTCATTTTAAACACTTCCACTCTCTCTCTCTCTCTCTCTCTCTCTCTCTCTCTCTCTCTCTCTCTCTCTCTCTCTCTCTCTCTCTCTCTCTCTCTCCACAACTGCTAACCAGAGAGTTTGGGTGTCTATGTAGTCAACCATATTTATACCACAAATAGGGATGCGGTTTCTGTTAATATTATAAGGTGATAAAAATTACGTGTATGGTATAGGGACGAATTTTGGTATTACGCTAAGTTTGGCTTCTAATTTCTAAGACCCGCCGATATGTAAAAATACCCCCGTTAACACCAGTACACCAGTCCTGTGTGAGAGAGCCCGGGTATGTATTCGGTATGGACGGTGGGTGTTAGCGCCGAAGTGGTGACATGTATAGTACGTAGGAGGACTACTGGGCCTCAGGGAAACACACACACACACACACACACACACACACACACACACACACACACACACACACACACACACACACACACACACACACTTGCTGGAACTCCCCAAAGTATGTAAGCAAAAATTTTAATCTCTAGTTTATTATTTACAGGAATGAAAGTAAATGAATCTTTCGTTAAAAAAAAAGAAAAAGAAAAAGAAAAGAAAGAAAGAAATTGTCAGGTGTGGCGAAATACATGTGCAGAAATTATGTTCGTATAAAATAGATAATATAGAGGGAAAAAAAGTTGATTATATAAGTTTGGGAACCACATACATTGAAAGTTAGGCGGCATGAATGTAGATATAAGAACGAACATAGATATAGAGAGATGTGAGTACTGATATGTTGAAATATTTACCGTGGGTGTGAGAGAGGAAGACTGTTGAAGATTATAGGAGGAGGAGGAGGAGGAGGAGGAGGAAAAGAAGAAAAGGAAGAAGAAAAAGAAGAGGAGGAGGAGGAGGAGATGGTGGTGGTGGTGGTGGTGGTCGTGGTGTGTGTGTGTGTGTGTGTGTGTGTGTGTGTGTGTGTGTGTGTGTGTGTGTGTGTGTGTGTCTGTCTGTGTCTGTGTGTGTGTAAGCAGGAGTAGAAGAAGCAGAAAAGGAGAAAACTGAGATAAAGTCATAGCGAAAGGTTAGTGGGAGAGAGAAGAAGAGGAAGACGAAGACGAAGGAGGAGAAGAAGAAGGTGATGAAGGAGAAGAGGAAGATTAAGAAGGAAGTAAGAAAGATTAAAGTCATGAGGAGGAGGAGGAGGAGGAGGAGGGATCATAGGGGATGAAAGAGAGAGAGAGAGAGAAACGGGGGGGGGGGAGCTAAGAGGGAGGAGGAGGAGGGATAGAGAAGGAGGAAGTTTTGGAAGTGGTCCATAATTCATGGGATTATCTCTCTCTCTCTCTCTCTCTCTCTCTCTCAAGGCCACACCAAGTACGTTTGTGTGTGTGTGTGTGTGTGTGTGTGTGTGTGTGTGTGTGTGTGTGTGTGTGAGAGAGAGAGAGAGAGAGAGAGAGAGAGAGACTAATATCCTCATTATTTTGCTTCTGCGTCTAAATTCCTGCATTATATCCGTTTTGTATGTATTCCAGCCTTCGTTATTGATACGTAATTATTCCTTTGTTATTTTTGAGGTACGTACCTGGTAATGCGTTCGTTATTCTAGTTATTTATAAATACCACCGTTATTTATTTACTTATTTTTATATTTGAGAATTAATCACTGCATTTCTTTAGCATTTACAAACCGGTCTTATTTTTTGCTTATTGATCTGACGATTTTATTTTTGACTGAGAGAGACTTTCTGGACTGGAGGGATAATAAAAGACTATATTTTTTTGTATTGAGTCTCCTTGGTTACTAGTCAAATTCATCCTCAAATCTGACTACACATGGCCATGAACTGAGCTACAAAGCGGCTGCGTATCTTTACCATGTCAAAAAATACTATAACCTTATTTTGTAGAGTCTCCTTGGTTACTAGCCACACTCCCTTAACCTCTTTGATGATTGAGAGTTTTTCCTAATTTATTAAAAGTAGAAATGCTTAGTAAAGGAGCATAGAGTGATTTACTAAGGTGAATGATAATCGTCTGCTAGTAAGAATAAAATACAAAGGTCGTTCTCGGAAGGAAGGGGTGAAGGTGGGAAAGGTGCTCGATGGAGTGGAGTAGGTGTTGCATCAGTGGAAAGAATTTTGGATGGATTTGCGTCACTGAATAGGGAGTTGATATGTGTTAGGGGACGAGGGGAGAAGAGGAGGGGAAAGGGGGAAGCGAGAGGAGGGGAGGGAAGGGAGAAGGGAGAAGGCGAGAGGAGAGAAGGAGAGAGGAAGGGGAGGTATGACAGGGGGAGGGGTTGGATTAGGGGAGTGCAAAAGAGAGGGAGGGTTGGGGGAGGGGTAGGGACGGAAATTGGGTTAGGAGAGGGGGAAGGAGAGGGGAGAGGTTGCGTCAGTGTGAGAGAGAGAGAGAGAGAGAGAGAGAGAGAGAGAGAATGTACTGAAGGTGAAATAGGTGTAGATTGGGATTCCCTACGTCTCATTCCACTGTGTGTGTGTGTGTGTGTGTGTGTGTGTGTGTGTGTGTGTGTGTGTGTGTGTATACTGTCTGTCCCGCTTTCTGCCTTTCTTTGACTTACTGTTTATCAGTTTGTCTTTGCAGTTGTGTTTCTCTGTCTGTCTGTCTGTCTCTCTGTCTGTCTGTCTGTCTTTCTGTCTCAGTGTTACTCTTTATCTCTTTATGTGTACGAGTATTTTTCTGTTTTTTTCTGTTTCTTTGTTTTTCTTTTTCTGTCCATTTCTTTATGTATTTTCTGGTGTAGTTTTCCCAGTGACCTTTTGTGTTTGGTACTTGTGCTTACGTGGTTGAAAGAGAGAGAGAGAGAGAGAGAGAGGGGGGGTAAAGGTGGAAGAGAAAGAAGGAAAGAAAGAAGGAAAGAAAGCTTAGTCAGACCCCATGACTAACCGTCTAGAACGCAGTCGATATTGAGAGAGAGAGAGAGAGAGAGAGAGAGAGTCTATTTTCACCTGGCAAATATTCGTAACCTTTTGTCGCTTTGATGGCCAGGTATAGTCAGATTGGAAGGTGAATTTGACTAGTAACCAAGGAGACTAAATACGAAAAAGCTACATTCTTTATATATTCTTTATTTTCACATGCTAAAGATCCAGAACTCCCTCTGTAGCTTAGTTGATGGGCAGGTGTAGTCAGATTGAAGGATGAATTTGACTAGTAACCAAGGAGACGAAGTGCAGAAAAGTATAATTCACACGGCCAAGATACGTAACCTCCTGACTAGTAACCAAGGAGACGCATTCGTACCTCTAAAGGCTCATCGATTATCACGCAGCCATGATTAAGATTTGGCCATTTCTGTCGGGTGAAAACAATTATTTCTATATATTAAAGGGATTTTTTGGATATATTAGAGGGATTTTTTTAGGACA
>NC_137011.1:5428035-5435535 GCF_032717465.1 Coenobita brevimanus | reverse complement strand
ATAGTAATGTATACTGAAGCCATACGAGAGAGAGAGAGAAGAGAGAGAGAAAAGAGAGAGAGAGAGAGAGAGAGAGAGAGAGAGAGAGAGAGGAGGGTAAAAGCACAAAGCAATTAACCAAGACAGTGTAATAGATAGAGGTTCAGATAGATAGATAGATAAATGTATGGTAAATTTAGGCCAGGTAAAAGTGAAGAGAGTATAGATGTATGGGGAAGCCTGGTAGTGTGGGAAGGGGGGATTATGCTATTCTACGTCACCTCCTCTTCCTCTTCCTCTTCCCTTCCCTCTTCTTCTTTCCTTCCTCTTCCTCTTGATTTTCTCTCCTTTCCCTTCTCTTCACTTCCTCCTCCCTCCTCTTCTTCCCCTCCTCTTCCTTATCATTCTTCTTTTCCTCTTCCTCTTCTTCATTCCTTCCTCTTCCCTACTCTTCCTCTTCTTCTTTCTCTCCTCTTCACATCTTTACTTCCTCTCTCTTTTCCATCTTATTCCTTTCCTATTTCTCTCATTTCTCTCCCCTTCCTCCTCTTCTTCCCTTCTTCCCCTCTTCTTCCCTTCTTCCCCTCTTCTTCGCTTCTTCCCCTCTTCTTCCCTTCTTCCCCTCTTCTTCCCTTCTTCTTTTCTTCCCTTCCAACACCTCAATCCATTCTATTCTCTTTTCATCACCTTCCTTCCCTTCTCTTCTTTCTTTCTCCTCTCTTCTGTTATCTTCTTCCCTTCTGATTTATTCTTCTCTTTTTTCTCTTTCTCCTCTCTTCTGTTCATTTCCCTTTTCTGACTTTCCCTTCCCTTTCCTTCCCTCCTCTTTCCTTCCGTATTTCTTTTCATTTCTCTCTCTCTCTCTCTCTCTCTCTCTCTCTCTCTCTCACACACACACACACACACACACACACACACACACACACACACACACACACACACACACACACAAAATCCACACTCATTTCTCAACCTGACCTTCACCATCCTGTAAAAAAAAATCCTTAAAAATTAACTTGTAATCTTTTAACGTTGATCGTCCTGGATATTCAAAAAGAGATGTGAAAAATTGAATGGGTTATATATTTGGGTGCAGAGAGAGAGAGAGAGAGAGAGAGAGAGATGAATGGCTGGATAAGTTGATAGGTGGGCAGATAGATAGATGGGTAGATAGAGATAAATAGATATATAAAGATGTACAGATGCTGTAGATAGTGTTATTCTCTCTCTCTCTCTCTCTCTCTCTCAACCTCCTTTCATTTCCTCCTTCTCCCCCTTTATTGTATTTTCCATTTTTTTCTCTCTCTCTCTCTCTCTCTCTCTCTCTCTCTCTCTCTCTGTAATCCTCTTTTCTTTCCTCTAATCCTTTTTATTTCCTCCTTCCCTCACACACACACACACACACACACACACACACACACACACACACACACACACACACACACACACACACACACACACACACACACACACACACACACACACACACACACACACACTCTCTCTCTCTCTCTCTCTCTCTCTCTCTCTCTCTCATAGTTAACACATCAGAGTGAGAATTGGGCTGTCTGGGAGAATGGTGCAGATTGTCACTGTTGTCTCCTCTCTCTTTTTTGCTCTCTTGCTGTTTCACCTCTCTCTCTTTTGCTCTTTTGCTCTCTCACCTCTCTCTCTTTTGCTCTCTTACTCTCTCACCTCTCTCTCTTTTGCTCTCTTACTCTCTCACCTCTCTCTCTTTTGCTCTCTTACTCTCTCACCTCTCTCTCTTTTGCTCTCTTTCTCTCTCACCTCTATCGTGCTCTCTTACCTCTCTCTCTTTTGCTCTCTTTCTCTCTCTACTCTCTCTTACTCTTGTCTCTCATGTGTATGCCAAGTCAAGTACCTGTAATGTGTCTATATTGTGTGTCTGTCTATTTTATCTATTCCCCTGTCTATCTACAACCATAGGATTATCTATCGCCCTAATGAATTGGTACACCACGAATATGAGCCAATTAAGGAACCACTAATTAGGCCTTGTTAATTGCCCCCTGGGATCATTAACCCCTTCAGTACGATGTCTTGGTGTGTATTTTTGCCACTCGTCTCACCAACTTGGGCTAAACTTGCCGTCTCTCCATGGTGCTAGTCACGAAGAAGTGCCGTGGAAAAGGATGCGGAGCCGTAGCATTGTCTGTCTTTGAGCTGTGTGAAATAAGCTATACATGGACGAAAATCTGGGCCAGGTTAATGTGAAGGGAGTAGATTATTTACCCCTGCAGTTAGACGTCCTTAAGCTGAATGAAATAGTCTGGAGATTACAGGAAGAAACTTAAAAATCTCGTTCTCCTCCTCCTCCTCTTCTTCTCCTCCTCCTCCTCCTCCTCCTCCTCCTCCTCCTTCCCTCCGTCTCTTCATTTATCCTTTTCATATTATGTTTTTTTCTTCTTCTTTCCTCTCTCTTCCCTTCTCTCCTCTCCTCTCCTCTCCTCTCCTCTCCTCTCCTCTCCTCTCCCCTCCTTTCCTTTCCTCTCCTCTCCTCTCCTCTCCTTTCCTCTCCTCTCCTCCTCCTTCGTCTCCCCTTCTTCATTTTTTCCTCCCTTCTCCATCCTTCCCTCCCCTCTCCCCTCTCCTCGTTTCTCCCCAACATGGCTTCTTACCATGAAAACTTTCCCTCTTTTTCTTTGTCCATTCCCCCCCCCCCTTCTCTCTCTCTCTCTCTCTCTCTCTCCTAACCTGCTTCCTTCCCTCCAAGCCAAATTACTTTCCTCCAAATTTGTCCTTTCTTTCTCCCTCCCTGAACTCCATTTTCCTCTCTTTCTCTCCATTCTTTTCCTCTTTCTCTCCCTCGTTTTCCTCCTTTCCTCCTCCTTTTTCCTACCTCCTGTTACGTGTTCCTCTTTCTCTTCATTTTTTTCCTTCCTTTCTCCACAACTGTATCCATTTCGTCCCTCCTTTCTTCTCTCCTGTTATCGCCTTGTCCTCCTCCTCCTCCTCCTCCTCCTCCTCCTCCTCCTCCATTTTGTTTCACCTTCCACCCTTCCTTCTGTTGTCATTCCATTCAACCTAATCTTTGTCTTTTATCCTCTCTCTCTCTCTCTCTCTCTCTCTCTCTCTCTCTCTCTCTCTCTCTCTCTCTCTCTCTCTCTCCTGTTCCTCGCTCTCTTTACGTCTACTCCACCTTCTTTACACCCCTCTCTTTCTTTACTCTTTATCGCCCTCTTTTTTCTCTCTTATTATCTTCTCTCTCTTTACTTCTCTTTCATTACCTCTCCCTTCTAGTCCACTCTCTTTATCCTTCACTCTCTTTCTTTATCTCCATCCCAGCCTACCTTCTCCCTTCCTTCCCCTCGCCCCTCTCTTCTTCTTCCTTCCTTCCCCTCTCCCCTCAATCTTCCTCTTTCCTACCCCTCTTCCCTGCCCTTCATCTTCCTCCTCCCCCTCCTTTCCATCCCCTCTCTACGTCCCTTCCCCTCTTTCCTCCTCTTCATCCCTTCCCATTCTTCCCTCCAGCTTACCTACATTTCTTACCTCCCTTGCAGCGTGCATATCTCTCTCTCTCTCTCTCTCTCTCTCGTCTGGTCTGCCTGTTGCCGCCAGCCTGCATTAGCACTCCCCCTCCTCCCCTCCCCCCCCTCTCTCTCTCTCTCTCTCTCTCTCTCTCTCTCTCTCTCTAAGTTCTTCTTATTCCTTTTATTCTTTTTGTCTCACGAGTCGCCTAATTGTCGGCCTTTCTCTCTTTCACACTTTACTTTCTCTCTTTTTCTCTCTTTGCCTCTTGACCATTTTTTTTTTTTTTAACAGTATTTTAGCGATTTAATTTTCCAGTAATGTTCGTTGTTTCCGTTACGTATTAAAATATTTCGCTCGTGAACGATAAGAATGCATTTTTTCCCTCAGTGTTTAAATTCAACCTTCCTCCCATTATCATACGTTAATATTCGTTACGTTTTAAAATTACTTCTCAACCGTTTTATTCTTCGAGTTCGTTTTGTTCGTTAAAATTCGTTGAGCACGTTAACGGTAAGCAGTGTCCGTTACTTTCCGTTACCGTTTAAGCTTGGCGTCTCATCGGTAATTGTGCTTTTGTTTTCGTGTTGTTTATCGTCCATCTGTTTAATATCACGTCAGGTTAGCGAGCAACATCTTCCTCAGAGGCGTCCGTTAATTTCCTTTGCGTTTTAAAATGGCGGGCGTCTTGGGGGTAATTAGGCCTTTGTTTTTCGTCTTTCCGTTTAATATTACGTCAAGTTCTCATGACACACCCGGAGTTAGGATTCCTCAGGCCCTCAGACTTGGCACAGCTGCACGTGGGACCAGTTGCCGCTTTGTTGATATCGTCCTTCCAGTATTTCGCGCGCCAAAATCGCCTCAACGGCCGCGCAAAACTCGTAAACACGTTCCCCCTGTCGGCCTGGCTTCGTGTTACCCCTCCCGACGGCGCCAAACAACGGGAAAGAGGGGAAAATGGCGACCTTGGTGAGGGGAGACAGTGGCGACGGATGGAGGTCAACCGGCAACTGCAAGGGGTGAAGGGGAATCAATATAGAAGCACGGCAGGTCTGACTATCCAAAATACACCCCTCGCCTTTCTTCCCGCGTCCCATATAGTACCCTTACACCCATATATGAAACCAATAACTCCAACTTTACCGCAAATCATCAACAGTAAGCCTTAAAATTATCGACAGACTTAATCCTGAAGTTGGGTTTTGAAGGGAGTCCAGTCTGGAAGAAATGGCAACGTTGACCAGCTGGGCGCTAGGCAACCCCGAACTGGCCATAAGGGGAACTAGTGGCTGTTGTGACGTTGGAGAGGGTGGACGTCGGCCCCGAGAACCACTATCCCCTAACTACCCATCGTCATTGTTCAGGCGAAAGATGACTTGAAACACCACCGTATGCGTAAATAGATCGAACATTCCGCCATTACGGTACCGACGTGTGAAAGTTCAGCAATCTGAAGCCCCTACAACGACAAAAATAAAATAAACTCTTTGGTACATGCTACAACACCGTATGACGCAAATAAATAACAGACTCATAGATTATCGCAACAACTAGACTGCACCCTCTTGAAACTCTTACGAGCAGTTGTGTTTGGAAATGATTGGCTCCTTTCTGTATTCTTGAGTAATTAGAAGACGGATGATTGGCCCTGGGATGAGTAGAAAGACGAGTGGGGTTAAGGTAGTAGTGATGAAGGAATCCGTGGTTGTTGTGTATGGAAGAATTTGTGAATAATTATAAGTTTTAGCCCTCACAGTACGATTGGTCCTTGCATCCTAATTCAAGGACCAGAGGAGTTTTTTTTTTTTTTGGCATTTATTCCAGACCGTTTTATTATTATTTAATTCTTGTGAACCAGATTTTTTATTATTTCTTGCAAACACGTCATTTTTTTTTTTTTTTTAATATTAACTGGTAGTGAAGGAGTTATTGAATCCCTCTGAATCCTTCATCATGATAGATATTCAAGTTTAATAATAATAATAATAATAATAATAATGATGATGATAATAATAATGATAATAATAATATGAAGGTAGCGAGAAGAAGAGATTGAGGACATAGTAGTGAAGGGCTTAAAGTAGGCATGTTTGAAATATGTTTAGTGTCTTATGTAATTTTTTCTGGACCTTGATTAACGAAATATCAATAATAATAATAATAATAATAATAATAATAATAATACCAGCATGAATTTCGGAATAATGGGGCCAATTTAAACTTTCTTGATTGAGTCTGTGAATATGACAAAAAGGGCGAGTGACACATGAAAGAAAAATTGCGTGTCAGCCCGAAGCAGTGGCGTAGGAGGAGGAAATGTGGACTAATAGGGCATTTTACAATTCACTCAACGTGGGAAAATAAAAATAAAAAAAAAAAAGAAATGAAAGACAACGAAAAAAAATATGAAAAATTTAAGCCATGATTGCTCTTGGAAGAATTATTGCCATGAACATTATATATATCATTAAAAAACGGAAATTATGATGTACACTTCTTTTTATCATCTTTGGAAGAATAAAACAACGTCGAACATTTCATTGAAAAAAAAAAGAAAAAAGCAGAGGGTTCTCATAAGTTAGGGAAAAAAGTGATGCCTTAATCGTCCTTGGAAAAGAAAATTATATGGGAAACCTTTATCATCCGTAGAAGAAAAAATCATTAATCATCCTAGGAATAGAATCCTTCATCATTCTCGGAAAATCGTGGCTCTTGTCATAAAAAAAGTGCTTATTCTTAAAAATGTCTGACCTAAACCACGATCATCCTTGGGAAAAAAAAAATGACCGGGAAAAATGGCCTGGCCTTCATTATGCTTTGGAAAATATAGACGAGAGGCTTTGATAATCCTGGGAGAAAATGTTCATCCAGCCTTGATTGATTATGTCTGAATATTTAGTTGGTAAAATGCGTGAAATATATGAAAATAAGACTCAGTTACTAACATCCTTGAACATGGAAAAAATATGAATAAAATTAGCCGATAGTTAATACAGAAAACACTAAACTAAAGATGAATAAAGTTAGTCCATAACAGATATAAGACACTGAACTGAAAATGGCCTATGACAATTTTATATATGTATGCCAGTAATATATAAGAGAAAATGTCAAAAGAAATTACATAGGGTCCAAGAACAGAAAATAAGATGGAAAATCTAAAGCTGAATGACACTAACTGTAAAATGAATCAAAAATAAAGATCGAAATCGAAGTTAGAATAAAAATAGTCGCTGTAAAATGGCGTACAACAATTTAATAAAGAGGCGGCGACGGCAGCCCATCTCGGCAGCGCGAAACGTACCGCCAAATCACGTGAGAGCACCGTAAGAGCTTTAACGAGATGGACGTAACGTAACTCCACTCGCGAGGCGCTGTGTGTGAGGAAGGAGGAAGGAAGGAAGGAGAGGGAGGAAGGATGGGGAGAAGGAGTTTTGTGTGGAGGAGCCGAGTTCGGAGTGTAACCGATCTGTTTGCAAGTATGTTGTTGTTGGGTCGGTTGGTTGTGATGGTGTGGAATGTTTTTTTGTCTCCTCGTATTTGGACTCTCTCTCTCTCTCTCTCTCTCTCTCTCTCTCTCTCTCTCTCTCTCTCTCTCTCTCTCTGTTTTCTGTGCTACTGTACTTAGTTCTATGTTTTTCTCCAGTGTATGTATTTTTTTATGTACTTTTCCTTTTTCTCAGTGTTTCCTCTGAGTTACGCACACACACATTCTCTCTCTCTCTCTCTCTCTCTCTCTCTCTGGTCGGTGTTTCAGATTCTGTTTGCAGTGTTCGATATACGATGCTGTTTGAATGGTGTTTTTCCTTGGTGTTTTTTCTTGGGTGTTTTTTTCCTGGGTGTTTTTTACAGGTTTTTTTCCCATACCCTTTTTGTCACCACGTCCGATTCTTTTTCTCGATATTTATTTTTTTATTTTTTTGCCTTTCCAATCGCCAGTTTTTTTAATTGACTGTTTTATTCCTGTTTTGTTCTTTTCCTATACGTCTGTTTTGCCCTTTTTTAATTGTAATCTCTATTTTATTATTTAGA
>NC_137011.1:5408035-5423035 GCF_032717465.1 Coenobita brevimanus | reverse complement strand
TTGTGTGTGTGTGTATGTGTGTGTGTGTGTGTGTGTGTGTGTGTGTGTGTGTGTGTGTGTGTGTGTAAGAAAGTAGTGCATTGAGTGTTCGTGTATGTGTCAATCATTTAAGTATGTATGTATGCATGCTGAGTGCTAGGTGACAGCTAAAGTGCGGCTGTCGATGGCTGTCTGCTGGAGAAAGGGGGTCAGCAGGAGAGAGAGAGAGAGAGAGAAAAAAAAAAATTGATGGAAAATGTCTTAGGATTTCGCCCGCCTCGTTTCACTGCCTATTTACGTTCCTGTCTAACAAAAAAAACTTGATCATTAATCCTCTGGCAATCGGAGGCATATCATCACAGCTTCGCCAAACTTATTAACAAACAAGCCACATATCCCGGGTTACTGCCCACAGAGTTTGGATACAATTTGACCACTTGCTTTTGAGATATTTAGGGAACTGTCACACACACACACACACACACACACACACACACACACACACACACACACAGATGCAGGCGATTACATTATCTCCTCGCTAGGCAGACGGTAATGAGTAGACGGTAATAATAATAATAATAATAATAATAATAATAATAATAACAACAACAACAATAACAACAACCCTCTTTTCCCCTCCCAACACATTTTCCAATTTACAAAAAATTTAAAAGTCCCTTTTTTTTTCTTTATATCTTTTTGGAGCGGATACTCTTTTAAAATTTCTCCTCACTCCCATTGGAACCCTGTATGGAAGTTTTGGTGCCTTTGATCTACTGAGTTTTGATGGAGGGATGGAGGGAAGGGAGGGATGGAGGGAAGGAAGGAACAAAGAGAAAGGGACGGGAGGGAAGGAAGAAATGGAAAGAGGTAGAAAGGGGAAGGAGGAGGAAAGAAAGGAAAGAGAAGGAGGGTGAGAGGGATGGATGTGGAGGAATGGAGGGAAGGAGAAGGAAGGGAAGGAGTGGAGAGAGAGAGAGAGAGAGAGAGAGAGAGAGAGAGAGAGAGAGGGCAGGGGAAGGAAAGAAAGGAAAGAGAAGGATGAGAGGGGAGGAAGGGGAGGAATGGAGGGAAGTAGAAGAAAGAGAAGGAATGGAGAGAGAGAGGGGGGGGAGGGGAAGGGCAAGAGAGAACATGGAGAGGAGGCGGTGGAAGGGGAGGAATGGAGGGAAGGAGAAGGAATGGAGAGAGAGAGAGGGGGGGGAGGGAAGGGGAAGGGCGAGAGGGAACAGGGAGAGGAGGCGGTGGATTAGGGAAGAGAGGAGGGAAAGAGTGGAGGAGAAGCAAAACAGAGAGAGAGAGAGAGAGAGAAAGAGAGAGAGAGAGAGAAATGGGATGGAATGGAAAGGAGAAGGAAGGAAAAAAGAAAGGAGGGAAGGGAGGAAAGAGAATGAAGGAAAGAATTCAGGGATGCTTTGGGATGGCAGTAAAGAATAAAGAGGGGGAGAGGGAAAGGAAGAGGAAGAATGAGAGGAGCCTGAGGGAGGGGTGGAGGAAGAGGTTAAGTGTAGGGGAGAGACTCTAGGGAAGAATGGAGGGAGAGAGAAGTGAGGTGGAGTGAAACTATAGGGTGAGGGAAGCTGGAGAAAAGGGTGAGGGGAAATTCGAGGGGAGAGAAGTGGAAAGGATGGAGGAAAGTAAGGGAAGGAGAAATGAGGAGGAAAGTATAGATGGAAAAGAAAAAATAAAAGGGAGTAGGAAGGGAGGGGAAGGAGAGAGGAGGAAAACTGGAAGGAGGGAAGGGAAAGAGAGAGGAGGGGGAATGGAAGGAGAGAGGAGGAAAACTGGAAGGAGGAAAGGGAAAGAGAGAGGAGGAAAACTGGAAGGAGGAAAGGGAAAGAGAGAGGAGGGGGAATGGAAGGAGAGAGGAGGAAAACTGGAAGGAGGGAAGGGAAAGAGAGAGGAGGGGGAGTGGAAGGAGAGAGGAGGGGAACTGGAAGGAGGGAAGGAACTTTAAGAGAGGAGAGAGAAGGGAAGAAAAAATGGGGAGATGGTCTGATGTAGATACAGAAATAGGGAGAAAAAATGGAATGAAAAATAGGGGAGAATAAAGAAGAGAAACAAGGGCAGGGAGGAAAGAAGGGAGAGAATGGAGGAAGGAGGGAGAGGGAAAGTAGGTAGAGAGGGAGGAAATGGGAGAAGGGGGAGGAAGGTGCATGGTGCAAAATAAATCGCTATGGAAGAGGCGATACGTACCCTCCAAGGCCACTTAAAATAGGACCCCAAGAGACTTATTTTCCTCGTCCTCCTCTGTAATTCATTTTCCTGCGAGAGAGAGAGAGAGAGAGAGAGAGAGAGAGAGAGAGAGAGAGAGAGAGAGAGAGAGAGAGAGATACACAATACCTCCGCCTGAAGAATAAATTAATAAAAGAAAATGAGAATAGAGAAGACGTGGGCGGGGGGACTCAAGTAAATGTATCCTCATTTTTTTTCTATTCAAAAGATTAATATTTTTTCACCAGAATTGTGGGACGGAAGGTAATGGGTTTTATAATGAGCCGGGCGGGATTATTTTTGAGGAGGTGGAATAGTTCATGAAGATTACATTAAAACGAGTAATTATATATTTTTTTAATTAATTTACATTGTGAAAACTGTGATGAGATATTTTGAGTTTGTATTGAAGGGAAAAAGAAATGCCTTCGTTTTTATACACAGTGTAGGCAGCATCTCGTGTGTTGTAATGTGTCTGCCTGTGTACCTGTCTGTCTGTCTATCTGTCTTTATCTATCATTCCATCTGTCTCTCTTTTTACATTTCCTACTCCCACTGCCACACCCTAACCCTCACCAGCAGACTGAGCCGTCCTAGCCACACGAAAGGTACCACCAGGCGAGAGTCAAGGGAGTGCAATGTTTGAACCACCTTGTTAATTAATTTGGAGGCTAAATTACTTACAGAATTTTTTATTGGCACTGAAGAGAACATTTTTTTTTTTTAAGTGCTTCTTGACGCCAATATTTTTTTCCTTTTTTTTTCTTATTCTTTCAGTCTTCTGATAAAGAATAGCATAAATAGCGGATAATAGTCTTTTTTTAATCATTATAAGGACTCTCGTAATTGGCATAAAGTTGTTGGATGGTAGGAAGATTAGTAGTAGTAGTAGTAGTAGTTTAAGTGGTAGTAGTAGTAGTAGTGGTAGTAGTAGTAGTGGCAGTAGTAGTAGTAGTTATTGTTATTGCACCCCGAAGCTCATTTCACTGTGAACCCAGTGGACTGCAGGCTGAAGTTGCCCTCCTCCTGCAGTCCACCACCATACTCCCTGGGGATAGGCCTAACAATAATATCCTCGTACTGAAGGGGTGATTAGAGGGTATATAGAAGGTCATTTAATTCCAATCCACTTAGTAAATGACCCTCTTTTATCTGCTGTTAATTAATTGGGCTATTAGGTATAATTGGGTTTGTTGTGAGGAGCGGTAGTTCGATTGGGGTTCGCCTCGTTTCAGAATGGCCTCTCTCTCTCTCTCTCTCTCTCTCTCTCTCTCTCTCTCTCTCTCCGATACGTAGCGCTTCCCCTCCTTGAACGATAATTTCCGCAACTGATAAGATTCATATTACGTTTTTTTTCTTTTTTAATTGTGTGCGTGTGTGTGTGTGTGTGTGTGTGTGTGTGTGAGAGAGAGAGAGAGAGAGAGAGAGTGTTTCATTTTTCGAGTGGTGTATGCACATGCATGTATGAATGTGTTTTACTGTATTTGGGGGTATGCATCGGGCCGTGTGTGTGTGTGTGTGTGTGTGTGTGTGTGTGTGCTGCAGTACTTAGATTCGTACCGTTTTTCATAATATTCGGCAGTAAAAAAACATATTTCACTGATTTCTGCTAAACTTAGTCTCATTTACCTCCAGTAATATCGCGTTATCAATAATTATAAGCACAGGTAATCGAGTAATCGTTCTTTAAAATCGTGTACTCTAATATTTGGTCGTATTTTCATGGTTTCAGGCAGCTAAAAAAAAAAAAATATATTATGATTTGAAATAGTGTGAAAATGTGACATCTTTCGAATTAAAGATGGGCACCCCGTGGAGCTTCGCCATTTTGCCACCAGGGGCGTTTCATACCCCCAAAATTCATCCCTGGTTTTTAGTTTTCAGGAGTAAAAAAGACAGGAAATAAATATAACAATCCTTAAAATGGTGTAGAAGTATGTGATGCTTTTAAAATTTCAAAAGAAGAAAAATTGGAATTAGAAGAAGTACATCTCCCGGAGTTTCACCATTTTGCCATCAGAGGCCTTTCATCCTCATCTGTGATTGGAGAAGGCTCGTGACCGACAACCAATAGAATCACTCCTTCTATCAGGCGTCCAGAAATCCCATTGGCTGATAAGTGTCCATGGATTAGTTTACGTGTGTTTGTCCTGCCTTTCCACCCCCTCGCCTTTATATATATGTACATTATTTACATTTATTTTTTGTAAGCGAGGTGTGTGTACTCTGACTAACTCTTGGACTGAAGTGGATCTTGTGTGACAAGTTTTTTGAAGGGTACTGAGAGACGTAAAAAAAATATCGTATTCTCGCAATCTGAAGAGCAGTGGAAAAATATTAACGTAGAAAAAGTATGAAGCTATATTGAAGATACGTATGAAGGAAGGAAAAATATAAAAGATTAAGGAGCGTCTCTGTACCTGTGGATATATAGGACGATTTAGTGATACTGAAAACCAGATAGGTACTGTGAATAAAGCAGACGTCAGTGTAAATTTAGAAAAGAAAAAATGTTCTGAATTAAAAAAAAAAAAAAAAGTGAGTGTCCTTTTAACAAACAACGGAGAAGAAGGGTAAATAAAATAGACTGGTCCTTCAGAAATAGCAAAAAATTAAGATGTGAACATTTTTAAACGAGCAAAACACTGGAATAAACTAATATATCTTCAAAAAAAAAAAAAAAAACGCGAGGAAAAAAATACTTATCCTGAAAAACCTATTGGAAGAATATACGTATCAAGAAAAAAGTGGGAAAAATATAGTTCCCAAAAAAACAAAAAAAAACTTGCTTTGAAAATATCAAGGAGAAAAGTTGCTGGAAAAATCGAGAAAAAAGCATGCCGCTAAAAGGGAGAAAAACTTGCCTAAAATGGAGAAAATCTTGCTGTAAATAGAGAAAATCTTGCTTAAAGTAGAGAAACTAAAAATAAAGGAAAAACTTACTGAAAAAAAAAAGAAAAACTTGCTGTAAATATAGAGAAAAACTTGCTTAACATAGAGAAAAGTTTGCTTAAAATAGAGAAAGACTTGCTGTAAAAACAAAGAAAAACTTGCTTAAAATAGAGAAAACTTGCATAAAACAGAGAAAAACTTACTTAAAATAGAGAAAACTTGCTATAAAACAGAGAAAAACTTGCTTTTAGTAGAGAAAAAACTGCCGTAAAAATAAGGAAAAACTTGCTGTAACAATAGATAAAAATTTGATGTAAACAATATACCTATCGTGATTTTAGCAAGCAGAGGCACATCAAGGCAATCCACTGCTTGTTTACGACTGCAGTTAAGCTTGCTCGCCGCTTGAAGGAGAGGATACGCTTGCCGACGCGGAGAAAAGGAAAAAAAAGAAAGCGAGAGATATATCCCTGATGCGTAGCAGTGGGAAAAAAAGAGAAGCTTGAAAAGGTTAAAGAAATAACTGGTTTTTAATGGTATGAAAGATATTGGGATCTTGAAGAGTAGCAGAGGAAAAAAGAAACCGAAAAAGGGGGAAGGAAAAGAACTTGAAAAGTAAGAGAAACAGACAAGGGACATAAAAATATATATATATTCCTTGAGTAGTAAGAGAAGAAAAAAAGCGAAACAGGACAAAAAGATAAAAAAAAAATCTTGCCGACTTCTGAAGAAAAAAGGGAAATGAAAAAAAATCAAAATAATCCTCTGCACTTCATATAAGAAAATACCGAAGTGAGAAAAAATATATATATTGATAGAAGAAAAGACTACCAGAAATTTGAGAGAAACTGATTAGAGGAAATTGCAAAAACTCATGTCATTAACAGTGAAAGGAGGGAAATCTAAAACAGGTATATTTAAAAAAAAACGCATGCCATTTTAGACATACAAGAGGGAATCAGAAAATACAGTAAAATATGGAAACATTCTCCCCCTTAGTAAAGAATAAATAAATAAGAACAAAGTGGAAGAAAATAAACTGTGGAGACTTAAGGTCGGATGGAAAAAATGAAACTCCTTCGGGTTTTTCAAAAGAAAGTTTGAAAAAAAATGGAGACGGAGGAGACTGGAAGTTAGATTAGGAAGAAGTTGAATTTTGGTGTTAGCTACCTGAAAATGAGAAAGGAGAAAAAAGTCAGTGAGAGAAGAATAAAAGATAAACAGAAAAGAGGAAAGGAGTAGGGAAAACGGAAAAAAAGAAAGTAATATAAAACGAGAGAGGAGATAAACAGACGAGAAGGTAGAGATGAAAGAATATAGACAAAAAAAACAAAACAAAAAGAGGTTAGAAGAGAGAGAGTAAATTAAAGAGCAAGGAGTGATAGGAAGCTGTCAAGCAAGAAATAGTGGGAACAGAAGAGAGACATACCGGTATAAAGACGAGAGAGTGTGTGAATTTACCAGTTAGAGGAAATAGTGAGAGAGGAATATTAAAGAGAGCTAAAAGAGAACTGAAGACATAAAGAGAGGAGAGTGAGAGAGTTTAAAAGAAGAATTAGAGACAAAGTTAAGAGAGAAGAAAGAGAGTAAAGTATATGAGTTGATAAAAAAGAGGAGGAATTACTGAGATCAAGAAAGGGGACAAAATTAAAAGAACAAAAAAGGATAATATTCGAGGACGAGAAGATAGACAAAGAAAATCCGAAATAGGATAGAAATAAAGGGGAAAAAAGTTTAAAATGAAAAGAGAAAATAATGAAAAAGGTACAGAAGAGAAAATATAATCCAAAGTAAGATAGAATAAGTGATAGAGAAATAAAGATATGAGACAAAGGAAATAGAGAATCGAGAGAGAAGAAAACTCGGTAGTGAAATAAAGAGGAAATCAGAAGAGAGAAAAAAGGAAGTGAAAGAAAATACAGATAATTATATATATTGAAAAGTGAAAATTTGGAAATACAAGAAGACGCAGGAATAGAAAATAGAGGAAAGGAGGAAAGGAAGGAAGAAAAATCTATAGAGAAAAGAGAAAATGCCCACCTGTTAAAGAAAATCGTTATGTGCACTAAAAGGAAACAATAGAGAAAAGACCTAGTCCCCCCTTCAAAGAAAACGGAACGCTAAACAAAAGCCAGTTCAGAAAGAAAAAAAAAAAGATTGAAGAACTGTCCACCTCTTCAAAGAAATAAAGAAAAAAAAAATGGACTAAAAATAAAAATAAAAAACTAGGAAAACAGAGATAAAAAAACTGACAAACCTGGCAAAGAAAATGGAAAAAATAAGAGAAACAGAAAACACACTCATCTCCGCCTCTCGCTTGAAAGAAGAAAAATAAATACAGAAACAAGAGGCTAAAAAACTCTCCACACCAAGAGAGAACACGGAAATTGACATAGAAAAAACTCACCTCCAGTTAAAAAGCAAAAGAAAAAGAAAAGAAGGGTAATGAAACAGGAAGGAAAAAGGTTATAAGCAAGTCACCCCTACAAGGAAAACTCAAAAATAATAGATACGACAAATTATCTTTTCCATGTAAAAAAAAGAAATTAGAGGAATCATTGGCCGTCTTGTAATTAATAACTGAATAAATGAATGACAGAGAAATTAACGCTGAAGAAAATATATAAAAATAAATAAGAGGTAAAAATTAATAAAGAAAAAGAGTTGGAGTGAGAACAAGGTATTCAGATTTCTAGCCTCCCCTCCTTGACTCTCTCTCTCTCTCTCTCTCTCTCTCTCTCTCTCTCTCTCTCTCACACACACACACACACACACACACACACACACACACACACACACACACACACACACACACACACACACACACACACACACACACACACACAACCTCCCCCTTTCATCTTCCCCCTCAACAGTTGTTTTCCTCCCTTTTTCCCTCATCTCCCCTACCCTTCCTCTCCCTCTCCTCCCTTCCGCCCCTCCCTCTCTCTCTCTCTGTCTGCCCTCCCCCTCTCCCTCCCTCTCATAGTACTCTCCTCATCGAGCCCTTCTCTCTTCCCTCCCTCCTCTTCCATCTTCCCTTCCTCTGTCCCTAATACATCTCCCCTTATCCAATTTCTCCTTTCCTTAAATTTTTCCTTTCCTCTTCCCATTCTTATTTCTCCCCTCCTCTCTCCTCTCCTCTCCTCTCCTTTTCTCTTTTCATCCTTTTCTTTCCTTTCTCCCCTCCTTCCTTCTTCCTCACCCTTTTTTCGCACTCACTCCTTACAACCCCTCAACTTCTCCCTCTTCATCCCTCTCTTCTTCTCCCTCTCCAGTTCCCTCTCCCTCTCCTTCTCTCTCCCTCACAGAATGGCTAGTTCTCCCTCTCACCCCTGCCAGCCCCCACCCCCATCACCATCAAGAAGAAGAAGCACCACCACACCACACTTCCCCGCCCTTTATTGACCCCACTCTGCCGCTCTCTTGACTTCCTTCCCTTTGACTTCATTTTACTTCATGTCCTTGACTTCTTTACCCCTGTTAGCTTCCCGTTCGTGATTTTCTGGCCTATTTATTGACTTCACGTTGTCTCTCTTGACTTCCCTCCCTTTGACTTCACTTCTCTTGACCTCCTGATCCTTCTGTTGACTTCACTTTACCTCATTTGACTTCCCTCCTTTTGACTTCATCTCTCTTGACTTCCTTGCCTTTAATGTATTGCCTTTACTGCCTTGTACTGACTTCTCTTTACGTAAACTCTATTGACTTCCTCTCCTGACTTCCCCGGACTTACTGACTTTACTCCTCTTGACTTCCTGATTTTGACTTCACTTCTCTTGACTCTCTGGCTCCTTTACTGACTTCATTTTGCCTCTGTTGACTTCCATTCCTTTGACTTCACCTTTGTTGATGACTTACTTGACTTCAGGCATCTAATTGACTTCCACTTTTTTTTCCTTGACTTTTGTTGACTTCCTGACCTCTTGCTTGACTTCTAATTGACTTCATGACTTCGACTTGACTTCATATCTTTTAACTTCCTTGCCTCTTGTTTGACTTCACCCTTTACTACTACTACTACTGCTACTACTACTGCTACTACTACTGCTGCTACTACTGCTGCTACTACTACTACTATTATTATTATTATTATTATTATTGTTGTTGTTTTATTTTCTTCTGTGTAGGGAAGAAAATTTACCACCACACACTTTCATCTTCTCTGTTAGCCATTTCTTAGCTTGTCCAGTCACTCAAAAAAATAATAATAATTAAAAAAAAACACCAAGCTCAAGACCACAAACTGGGAAAGATTACCGTATAAGAAAAATTAACTCGAAAATCATCTCAAGACAGAAAACCAGTAACTTGTAAAAAAGAAAAAAGAAAAACATTAAAAAAACAGGAATAGCCACATACGGAAAAAATGTAGAAAAGTTAAAAGATATATAGCCTTTAAGTTCCATTGAAAATAAAATAAGAAATAAACGCATGAAGACACCAGGAAGATATACTGAAAAAGAACTGTCATACCCTTGCCACTGTGATATATTATTAAAAATGCAGCGAGGAAAAAGATATACACTCCTCTCACACTTGTAGAGAAAAAGAAAATCGTGGAAGATCAGATAAATAAGTAAATAAATAAATAAATAAATAAATAATAAACTAGAATGAGAAAGAAATAAACCCGGCTGACCAGAAACTTCTCAAAAAAAAAACAAAAAGTGTGGAAGACAACCGCAATGTAAAAACAAACAAAAACGTGCAATTTTGAAACGAAAGTATGAGAAGAAATGTGAATCTAAGAAGAGAATAGCTGAGAATTTAAAATATCATTATAATAAAATTTGTAAAAGAAATGGAGTGCAATGAGAAAAGCAGAATAAAATTTGGAATATAAGAAGAAGAGCATAGAGGTAATTAGGGAAAAAATCAGTTTCAGACACTCCTGTTGCTTCAAGGGAAAAACAATGAAAAAAGATGTGAAAAGAAAACTGCTCTGAAAGGCATTTGAAAAAAACTGCAATGTAAGGAAAAGAAAACTCGTCAGTATAGAAATCTCTCTTTTTCTCTCTCTCATCGCTTCACTCACACACTCACTCTCTCTCCCCTTTGAAGCTCAGGAAACACGCTGTCTTTCACTCTCTCGTATATTAAATTGCTATGTGAGAAGGAAATAGCGTCACTTCAGGAACTCGCTCCCACTTTCTTTCTTCACTTTAGATATTTATTTCTCTGTCTTCGTCTCGTCACCCTTGAAATTGTCTCTTGTCTCTCCACCTGAAACTCGCAGTGTCTCTCGCCTTCCAGCCATTTTTGTCTCTGTCTCTCGTTACATCAAAAGCTTTAACTCGTTACTCCAGGCACCCCCTCTTGCTCTCTCCTTATTCCTTGTGTCTTTGATCTTTCTTTATCTCTCGAAAACCCCAGTCTCTCTCTCTCTCTCTCTCTCTCTCTCTCTCTACTCTCATACCTCCAAACACACCCACACTCTTGCTCATAATTACATCCAAGAAGAAGAAAAGAGAAGAAAACGATAATGTAAGCAAGGAAGACCAACTCGTCTCACAAGCACCTCTCCTCTTTCCCCCGCCTCTCTTTCCCTCTTTCTCTCTCTTTTTTCTCTCTACCTGTCTCTCGCCACACCCTTCGTCATGTCCTACAACGACGACAGCTACTACAAGCACCGCTACTCCTACTCCTACGATGCCGAGTAAGCCAGTGTAGACCTAGAGGAGGGGCCTTGTAGATTTTCATAAGCCAGTGTTTTGTTTACGAAGGTCTTATGGGGATGTACTGTATGTAGGAATTTTGTAGTGGATATGTACTTGTATTTTTGGTATTTCTTTTGTTCTTGCTTTTCGTTACTATTTTTTTGGGGGAGGGGGGAGTTGTGGGGGCTGATGTATGATTTTTTTTTAATGGTTCTATACTTGTATTTTGGGAATTTCCTTTGTTCTTGTGTGTGTGTGTGTTTTTTTTTTTTTTTTGGGGGGGGGTTGTGAGGGTTGGTATATGATTTTTGGTATTAATTTTTTTTTTTTTTTGGGGGGGGGTTGTTGGGACTGAAGTATGATTTTTAGCACTTTTTTCATTTCATTGTTTCTCAAAGTAGATACTTGTATTTTTCATGTTCTTAAATCTTTTCCATTCATGTGTATTCGTACTATTGTCGTTCTTACACATTTTTATTTTACTTTATTTTTGGGTGTCTGGATATCTCTTATTTCCCATTTTTATTCTTGCCTTAATTGACTTTTTCTTCGATACTCAGAAATGAGAAAGTTCTTTTATACTGAGAATTTGTAATGTGAAAATTCGATATATATAGCTGTGTATATGGATGACATTTTGACAATCTATTAAGAATGTATAAAAATTTGCCCAGTAACCTCTAAGTGACGATTTTTGGGAGGGTGTTCATATGGTTTGACTCCCTCCAGACGATTTAACTGAGCTGAGGGAAATCCACCTAACAGATTAATTTGTCTTATCCTTAGTAGGTGGGTATATAGGAACATAATACCAGCTTTCCCACATCTGCAGGTGACCCTAAATAGTTATCAGGTGTACACATAGCCTTACACACACACACACACACACACACACACACACACACACACACACACACACACACACACACACACACACACACACACACTAACCCACAGGCGCCAAAATACCTCCAGGTTTTCATCATCTTTCCACCTCCCCTCTCCTCCCCTCCCCTCTCTCCCCTTCCCTCCCCCTCCCCCCTCCCTCTTTCCCTCCCCCTCGCCAGCACCTTCTGACCAGGTAGCTTCTCATAAGAGCCAGGTAAACACCACGGTTTGTTTGGAGGTGTTTTTGGGTGGTTTCTCTCCTGTTTCCTTTCCTCTCCACTTCTCTTCTATCACCCTTTTCTCTCCATTCCTCTCCTCTCCTCCTGATCTCTCCTTTCCTCTCCTCTCCTTCTTTTCTCTCCATTCCTCTCTCTTTCCCTCTTTTCTTCTCTTTTCTTCTTCCTTCTTCCTATTTTCAACCGTTCGTTGTTTTCACGCCTTCTTTATCGTCATTGATATTATTTTCCTGCTATTTTTTTTCTCTGTCTCTGTCTCTGTCTGTCTGTCTGTCTCTCTCTCTCTCTCTCTCTCTCTCTCTCTCTCTCTCATTATAGGTACAGTGTCTAAGGGGGTGGAAATTTTTAATAGTGGGGGCCAACATTCAACTTTTTTACCCTTTTTCAGTTTTCAAGTTTTTATCTGCGATTTTTCAATTTTCTTTTTTCTTTATATATTTTTGGGTATGCTGTACTAGAATTTATTTTCCCTTTTCGTTTATCTTTTCCTTAATTTTTTTTCCTTTTAAATTTCCTCTTCGTTATTTCGTCTCTTTTCCTTTATTTTACGTCTTCCTTATTAATTTCCTCTTTTTCCTTTATTTCCGTTTTCCCTTTTATTTACCTCTTATTTGTCTTCCTTTCCCTCTTATTTTTCCACTTTCCTTTAACTTTTCAATTATTTTTTAAAGATATTATTTCTTACCATTATTTCTATTATTTGTTTTATTATATTGTATCTTTTCTTATTATCATTTATTTGTCATATTTTTATTTCCATATCCTTACTTAGTTCTCTTTATTTTTTCATGCTCCCATTTTTTCATTTCATATTTTTCCACAGATTATTATTCTTTACTCATAGCCTACTTATTTTCAGTGCCTTTCCGCTCTGATTTTTCGCTATTGAGTGAGAGAAATGCTTGGGAGTTACCCCTCACAGGATGCGGCGTTAGGTACTAGATAGATAGATGTAGATAGATATAAATAGATACTTAGATACTCTACCTCACTAATTTTTTCTTTTTCTCAGTTTGTCGTCTTTTTTTTCATTTTTTTTTTTTATTTGTTTTATGTTTTCAAAAATCCCGTTTCCCTTTTCATTTCTTATATATATTTTTCCGTTTCCAGTGGCATTGTGAGGTGATGGGATAAAATTTTGCTGGGTCATTTTTTGAGTTACCCCCCTTTTGTATTTTGTTTTTCTTTCATTCGTGTTTTTGTTTTTTTTACATATATATTCTCCGTTATTTTTCCCAGGCGATATTACTTTCCTTCCTTCCGTCCCTCCTTCCTTCCCACTCTTCCTTCTTTCCTTCCTTCCCTCCTTCCTTCCTTCCTTCCTTCCTTCCTTCCTTCCTCCCTCCCTTCCTTCCCTTTCTTCTTTTCAGAGTTGTGATATGCGTTGCTTCCTTACCTCTATCATCAGTTTCTCTCTCTCTCTCTCTCTCTCTCTCTCTCTCTCTCTCTCTCTCTCTCTCTCTCTCTCTCTCTCTCTCCTCCCTTCCCTCGTTCCGTCTTTCCCTCCCTCTCTTCTTCATTTCCTCTTCCTCCCTACCACCATCGTTTCCTCCACTCTTCTTGTCTCCTTCCCACTCTCCTCTGCTTCCCTCTGTCCTTCGTTTCTTCCTTCTTTCTCCTTCCATCATCCTTCCTTTCCTCCCCTCCCTTACCTCGTTCCCCTCCCTTCTCTCCCTTCACCCTTGTCTCCCTCCCTCCCTCCCTCTCTCAGTACAGTGTAAGGAGCCTTGGGTAGTCAATACTGGGAGTGGCATGGGAGGGAGGGAGGGAGGGAGGGAAGGGAGATTATGGAGGGGAGGGAAGGGGAGGGAAAGGAGGGGAGGGAGATTAAAGAGGGGAGGGAAGGGGAGGGGAGGGAAGGATGGAGTGGCTGGGAAGAGGGGGGGAGGAAAGGGAGGGGAGTGAAGGGGAGGGAAGGGGTTGAAAGAAGGGGAGACAGTGAGGGAGGGAGTGGAGGGGATAGAAGGAAGAGAGAGGAAAGGAGGATAGAGTGGGAGGGAGGTAGAGAGGGGGGAGTGGGAAAGGGAGGGGAAAGGTAGGGGCAGATGAGGGGAGACTAAGGAGGAAGGGAGGTGAAGAGGATGGGGAGGGAGGAAGGAAGAGAAGGTGAGAGGAGGAAGGGGAAGTTTATGAAGGGAAGGAAAGGGAGCGAAGGACAGTGGTTATGGGGGGGAGGGAGGGAGAGAAGGGGAGAGAGAGGTAGGGGAGAATAGGAGTGGAGAGGAATGGGGAGAGGAGGGAGAGAGGAGGGGAGAAATGAAAGAAGTGAGGGAGAGATTAGAGAGAAGGGAGGGATGACAAGGGAGAGTATAAGCGAGAAGGAATGAGAGAGAGAGAGAGAGAGAGAGAGAGAGAGAGAGAGAGAGAGAGAGAGTGGAGGGATGGAATGGGTTGGAACTGATGAGAGACTGGGAGAGGAATGGGGGAAAGGGAGAAGGGGAGAGGTGGGGATGGGAGGAGGAGGGGAGGGATGGGGAGGGGGAGGTTGGGAGGGATGGGGGATGTAGGGGGATTAAGAGTCGATCAGGGAGGCTCCAGGGGGTCTAGACTTGTGGAGGGAGGGGAGGGGAAAGAGAGAGAGAGAGAGAGAGAGTCAGCCGATCTTGACAGGAGAGCGAGATACTGATAATTGGGGTGGAACCAATTAACGTGGAGGACATATTGTTGTTGTTGTTATTATTATTATTATTATTATTATTATTATTATTATTACTGCTACTATTACTACTACTACTGCTACTACTATTAATAATAATAATACTTCTATTTTAATATTGTTTTTATTTGATTTTTTTTTTTAATGCAAGAAAGAAGGAACCAAAGGCTAGGAGCCCGCAAACCGTCCCTGTCAAGAAAAAACAAAAACAATACAAAAGAGAGCCAAATTCAAGATCCGTTCATTTCGAGATGCCTGGACACACTGTGTTTGAAAGACTGGAGATCATAGGAAGTAGGAAATACAGACAGAGGGAGACAGTTCCAGAGTTGACCTGTTGCCTAAATGAAAGACTGGGAGTAACGGTTAACTCTTGCATTTGAGAGTTGGACAGGAAAGGGATGAGAATTTGTTGCTAGACGGGTGCTAAGCACCCGTCGTATAGGTGGAGGGATGCAAGAGGACAGTTCAG
>NC_137011.1:5300535-5403035 GCF_032717465.1 Coenobita brevimanus | reverse complement strand
GCAATTTAAAGCTAAGATATCATGGAAAGAGTAAAATCCTGTACTGCATTTGACATAGCTCAGTGGCAAAATAAGGAAATTATATCACTTTATATACTTTCTGTAGCACTTTAGCCTGACAAAACATGGCTCAGAATATCATCCCTTGGCAATTTATTTCAAGTACTGTGTCTCAGTAGTAGGAATAAGACAGTGCTATGGCTCTACATCCTTCCCATAGCGCTTCTTTACAGCTAACACCATACCCTAGTATTAATTTATTGTTACACCTCACGACTGAAGTTGGAGAGGTGGTAATTTTAAACCCAAGTTAGAGAAAAATTACAGTACAGTATAGCATTGTATTCTCGTATACATCTAGCATTATAGCACATAATTCAAGATGGGGAGATAACAGTTTTAGGCCAAGTTAATGTGAAAAGTTGATAATCCTGTTCCACTTCACAGAGCCGGGGCGTGAAGGAGGTCGGGCTGAAGCTGCCGGTGGGTCTGAGCGGCGGGGCGGGGCGCAGGGTTGGGGGTGCCAGTGGGGATCCCTCGGGTGCGTATAAGGTGGTATCCAGCCGCGCCCACGTCAAGAAAACAGAAAGCTCCCAGCAGACCGATAACAGTGCCTTCAAGTGAGTATTTAGCCCCTTTCTGCATTACAGCCTTTTTGTTACTACCTGGTGTGATTACTAGGATGCACCCATAGGAATGATGGCCTTCAGAGAGAGGAGGGGGGATCACAGTTGTTTATATTGTCGTATTATTTTTATGTTCTTGATATTATTCTTTTTTCCTTGGTTGCACACGCATGGGATCAGCAGTTGATGGAGTAGGCATATAATAGTACCATTAAATGTAGCACTCCTATTAGCCTTTAATGTTAAGCCTTTAAACTGTGAGTTGCATTAATTGATATGTGATTTCCTTGTCAGAAACTTGAATTCCCAACCTTATCTATAGTTTGTTTTTCATTGATATGATTGAATTTAGATTATTTCATACTTGTTTAGGTATTGCAGTGTTTAAGCAGTTTGTAATTAAACATTTGGAAGGGAATAGGAGAAACTGTGACAATATACTGTAGTACTTGAGGTTTAATAATTATAATAGACGTTTTTGTAGTACCGTGTGTCCTATATATAGAATGCTGTTTGACATTCCATCCATCCATCCATCCATCCATCCATCCAGTCTCATTTTGCCCAGTATAAACCGGAGTGTCGGGGCCCATGGCTAGGTTACTCATCCCCAAAATGCTGACTTTCCACAGACAAATATCAAACACTCAGTGGAAGAAGTATGTAGAGAATGGAAAGGGCAGCTTGGAGCGGACAGGGCGTGAGGTGCAGCGAGGGAGTGAGGGCAGCAGCAGTGGTGGTGTCAGGAAGATGGAGCATAAGAAGGGAAGTGCCAGCTCACCTCAGTCAGCAGGACCAGGTAGCAGCGGCCTTAATGGAGCAGGGCGGAAACTGGAGAAGAAGGGAACAAGTGGTGAAAGACGGAGGGAGGGTGAGAGGAGTGGGAGGGAGAAGGGCACCTCAGCGTCTGGTTCTCCACAGGTTAATGGGGACTCAAAGAAGCTTCAGAATCCCAAAATGGCCCCGGGAAACTTTGGGTATGGGAGCAAACGTACAACAAGCAGTGGGAGCGTTTCAAACAAGACAGGTGGAAGCAAAGGGGTGAGAGAGGGCAAGGATCTGGCAGAGGGCAGTAGTGTTGGATCCCACCACCCCGATGCCTCCAGTCACAGCCTAGAGCGCCCCCGAACCAAGCTGAAGGTCTCCGGAGGCACCCAGACCACCAGTGACCTCCATTACATGTCTAGCGGAGTTCACAGTGATGGGGAATATTCTTCTGGCTCCTTGGGTCGAAAATACCAGCTGAAATCCTACTCACTGAATGGCCCTGTGGCAGCACAATTATCCCAGAGTGTGAGAGAACGCATCATGCAGTCACCATACGGAAAGGTCCATGTTGGAGCAAGTGGGGAGTATGCTCAGTACCCGCCATCATCACCATATTTCAGGGAGAGAAGTCCAAGGATTAAGCCTACTGATGGATCTCTCAGTGACTCGCCATACTCCAATTATGCCGAACTCCAGTACTCTGGAAGCCCATATGGAAGTCCCTACTCGTGGGTTTCTCGGAGCAACTATGCTGGATCAGTTGCCTCTGCTCCAACAAGGTAAGTCTTGACTCTTAGGCATTCTTCCTGAAGCTTTGATTTTGCACTCACTTTGATCTCACATAAACTGTTTTTGTCCTTATTAAATCACCTGTGTGGATCATAGTGCTTATCAAGGTATTTATAATGGGTTTATATATTTACTTAGCTGGCTTTCTATGCAAAATTTAGCTGCACATACTTACTGGTTAATTTGACAGCATCATCTGCTATCCTCTTTCCACTCTAACTTGGCCTAAATCTGCCATCTCTCCTTCTTGAATGCCGAGTTGTGATAATAAATGAACACTTAAAATATTACCTAGTAACGAGGCAGTGTTATAGAACTAATGTAGAGCTGTAGCACTGTGTTTTTCTTCTGCTGAGCTATGTGAAATAAGCAACAGAAGGACAGAAATCTGGGCCAAGTTAGAGTGAAAGCACTATAATTGTTTAGCACCCATCACCAGAGTTACAAGCTTCACTAGATAGTTCACATTAACTCTGCTCCCCGCCGCTACATATGAGAGAGAAAAAAATATCAGTGAGTTAGAAAATATGGCATTGTTAACAGCCAGTCCCATATCACATTCTTTAAGGTTTATGGGTCCATGGCTAGATTTCCATAATTAAGAGTCTCTTAAAAAAAAATAAAAAACAGAAAAAAAGCCAGTCTAATGTCATCCTCTTCATGGTGGAATGTAGAAATGATTTATTCCCAGATAATCATGCAAGATAAAAGAGTTTTCTAACACATTGAAATTGACAGTACTTTACTATTGCTGTATGAACAGTATGACTTAAAACTGTTTATATCATTTAGGGTTTAACATAACAAAAATTATAATTCAGAAAGGCATCAGTAGCAGACATGATTTTATATTTAGTACGGTACCGTGTAAATTAGAAACCAAATATAATTTTCCAATATCCACATACATCCCCAGGTTTGCAGACATAATGCATTTAAAATTTAACCAGAAAAGTATCATCATGGTTGTTTATCATTATAGTTACAAAGGTTAGATGAGATGTTAATTCCATTGATATAATGCAACTGTAAATGTATATGTTGTATATCAAATGCAGATTATGCAGTTGCTCATCATCAAGGCAGAAGCCAGAAAAAAAAAAAATCTTGATTGAGCATTTAAAGTTTCCATTTGTGTAAAGAATTTACTTTCTACCGTACATGATCTGTAATAAGTGGTGTGGAAAACTTTCATCCCTGTTCTTAATCAGTATTTAATAAGTAAGGAATTCCTTGAAGCCAGATTACCACTAACTGATGTAAGTGAAAGCTAATGATTAAAATTATTAACTGGCTTTTATATACCTTACATTTGTACAACCTTTACACACCAACCTTCCCTACAAAACCAACAACCCATCCTCCACTCTGGGCCCATGGGAGGGAGCCTAGGAAAAACAGTTATAGAGCGTTTGTTTGATTGTTTTGACTGTCTTTACCGTCTCACTCATCCGTTAACCCCTTCACTATGATGACATCCTTCTTACCATAACCTGACTATAGCTGGGATAATTTTATTTCGCTTATCAAGGACCTATCTGGCTAAAACCTACATTGACCCTTTCATAAGTACATTGATGATTTAGTTATCGTAGTGAGTGCCTGGTAATCTTCTTCAGCTCAAGAAGGACCTCTCATAATGAAGGAGTTAAAGCGTCACATATAAAAAAACCATAAGCTTAATTTATATGCCTCTTGCTTGCCTCCCTCCCCCCCTCCATCAAAGCGAACAAATAAAATGCGCCCTCAAAACTCGATCCCTGCCCCCCGACCCCTGTAGACCAGTGGGAGGGAGCCTGACAGAAGCCGAGAGCCTGGAGAGTGTCAGTTCGAGTGCATCCAGCATTGCGGCCCAGCTTCAGGCCCGCGCCACCTCTCTCACACAAGCCAGGCTGCTTCTGCATCAGCGGGAGTTGTCCGCCTCCCCCTCACCTAGGCTGGCTCGCTCCAATAGTGTTAGGTAAAGGAAAAGGATTTTCCCTCCAACTCCTCCCTCCCTCTGACTCCAATTTTCCCGCCAACTCCCCCCTTTCCTCCAACCCTAGTTTTCCCTCCACCTCATCACTTTCCTCCAACTCCAGTTTTCTCTCCTGTGCATCCCTTCCTTCTGACTTAAGTTTTCCCTTGGACTCATCCATTCCTTCTAACCCATCCCATCCCATCAACACCAGTGTTCCCACCAACTCCTCCCATTCCTCAGACTCCAGTTTTCCCTCCAACTAGTTTCTTTCCTCCTTTTGAACCATGTCCATTGATCTTCCTTCTCTTACAGGTTCCTTGATGTTCTTTCAGTATTGCTTTCCACTAATTTTCTTCCCCCTTAAAAATAAAGGATTGTTACCTCAAGCCCTTCCCTTCCATCCAGTGACTTGCCTCCCTCTAACTTCATTTTCTCCCTTTCCTCCCATTGGTCCATGTTTATATATTTTTCTGTTTTCTCTCTTTGCTCCCTTAGTGTTCTTGTAGTACCAGTATTCCTTCCATCACCTTTTACCTTCCAAAGAAAGAAAGAAAGGAAAAAAAGATGCTCTGTCTAGCTCCTCCCTTCCTTTCTTTTCCCACATGTCACTATGCCTTCTCTCCTTGATCACTTAAGTGTTCTTTTAGTATTGCTTTCTAATAGCTTGCAGTCTCAAAAAAAAAAAAAAAGTTCCCCCCAGCTTCACCCTTCCCTCCCTTTACCTCATGTCAGTATATCTTCCTCCTTCCCTGGCTCTGTTAGTGTTCTTTAAATACTCTGGTACTGCTTTCCACCACCTTCTTCCCCCCTTCCCCCCCACCCCCATAGGGAAATTACTTCAAAATTTCTACTTTTCTCCAGTTCTCTTCACTCTCTTTGCTCCCCATCCATGTACAGTACCTTCTGTCTCCTCCTGCACTCTTAGTGTTCTTGAGTGCTGCTCCCCACCACCTCTCCTTGAAAAGGAAAAAAACTACATCTCTTTTTCCTGCTATTCACCTGTGGTAATTACCACCCACCTCCCCTCCCCCCCAAAAAAAAGAAAAAAACACAATTCTCCTTTCATATCCAATTTCACTTTAGGTTCACTTATTGTCTGTTATTCTCACTCCTCGCATTGTTTACTCAGTATTGCATTGCACCAACTTATTTCTTTTTATGTCTACTTGTTTCTTTTGCACATGATAGATGAAGACACTGGTAGATATTTTGTCTCTTTTTGCCATCCCTTTCACTCAATGTGGTACTTGATAAAGTAATTAGTTTTCATTATCCCCTCTCTTTCTCTCATCCCTACCCTCTCCTGTCTCTCAAAATATGTTAGTTTTTCTCACATTTTTAATTTTCAAACCCACCCGTTCTTGTATAGCACATTTACTGGTAATTGTATACTCGGAGCTGTTGATAACACTTAAAATTTGGTCAGGAGTCTGTAAATGCATGAGAGGAGAATGCAAGACCTGTGTTGTTCAGAGGAGTTATGCCTTGTAGTGATAGTGTAGAATTAATAGGAGAGTTATACCCCATGTTCCATATTGAGTATAATGGTCCCCTTCCGCTCTGGTGACCAGTTTCTCTTGTGTTGCAAGGACATTTCAGTCAGTGTTATCAGTATCTGTCCCATATAATATATACATTTCCTACTCCTACTCCCACATCCATACCCACACCAATATACTGAGCCATCCCCAAAGCACATACAATTCCATATGGTGTGCAGGATATTCACAGAAGAAATATGTGCAGCATGTGATGTGGTGTGTGGGATGAAGAGAAGACGAAGGAAGGTGCAAGGAACAGCGTGGTGGAATGAAGAGGTGAAACAGGCTGTGGCACAAAAGAAGGAAGCATACAATGATTGGATGAGAAATAGGGGCGTGGAAGAAGTTGAGAGGCGGAAGAGAGAGTTATATGTAGAAAGGAAGAGAGAGGTGAAAAGATTAGTAAGAGAGAGTAAGAAGAGAGTGGATGAGGAATTTGAAAGGAATTTGAGTGTAAAG
Organism: Coenobita brevimanus; assembly: GCF_032717465.1. Taxonomy (NCBI): domain Eukaryota; kingdom Metazoa; phylum Arthropoda; class Malacostraca; order Decapoda; family Coenobitidae; genus Coenobita; species Coenobita brevimanus. The sequence continues at coordinate 5,396,892 of NC_137011.1, read as the reverse complement.
TGGAGGGACTGTAAGAAAATGTTCTGGAAAGAGGTGAAGAAAGTAAGACATGGTGGCAGTGAAGTTAGCACGGGAGTGAAAGATAAAAATAGTAGATTACTAGTGGAGAAGGGAGAAAAAGTGAGCAGATGGAAAGAACACTTTAAGGAATTGTTGGACATAGAGGATGGAAGTAATGCGAGTATAAGTGGCTGGGGAATGGCTAGGAGAAGGAGGGAGTTGAGAAGACCGGAAGAAATCAGTAGGATAGAAGTTGTGGAAGCAATGAAGAAAGTCAAATTGGGGAAAGCCCCAGGAATTGATGGAGTGTGTGGTGAAATGCTGAAGCATGGGGAGAGATAGTAGTAGAGTGGATGTGGAAGATGTGCAGATTGGCCTGGGAGGAAGGTAGAGTCCTGGAGGATTGGAAGTCAGGTATAATTATTCCCTTGTACAAAGGAAAAGGGGAAAAAGAAGTGTGTGGTAATCATAGGGGCATTTGTCTTCTTAGTGTAATAGGAAAAGTGTATGGAAGGATACTTATTGACAGAGTTAGGGAAAGAACAGAGGAATTAGTTGGAGAAGAACAGGGAGGCTTTAGGAAGGGGAGAGGTTGTGTAGATCAGATATTCATTCTTAGATCTTTAGTGGAAAAGTTTCTAGAGGAGGGAAAGAAGTTGTATGCGGCTTTCATGGATTCGAGAAAGCATATGACAGGGTGGATAGACAAGGATTGTGGGAAGTATTAAGAATACATGGAGTAGATGGGAAGTTGTTGAATGCTGTGAAGATTATGTATGATGATGCTAAGGCTACAGTGCATGTGGATGGTGAACTGAGTGAATTTTTCTCTTTGAAGGTTGGGTTGAAACAGGGATGTGTCATGTCTCCATGGTTGTTAAGTCTGTACATGGATGGGGTAATAAAAGAGGTACAAGGTAGGGTAGTGGAAGTTGGAGTGGCCCTGGTGAGAGAGGGTAGTGTTTGGAAACTCCCTGTACCGTTGTTTGCAGATGATACTGTGTTGTTGAGTGAAGACGAAGGAGAGCTGCAAGGCTTGGTGGATGAGTTTGGGAGAGTGTGTAAGATACGGAATCTAAAGGTGAATGTAGGGAAGAGTAAAGTGAAGGTCTTTGAGAGAGGTGAAGTCAATGAATGTACAGTGAGGTTGGATGGTGAGGAAATGGAAAATGTGAGTACGTTTAAGTACTTGGGAAGTGTGATGAGTAAGGATGGAAGTTTGGAGGGTGAAGTGCCTGAAAGGGTACAACAAGGAAGAAAGGTTGCTGGTTCCTTGAAAGCAGTGATAAGAAACAGGGAAGTGAGCATGGAAGTGAAAAAGTTACTACTTGACAGTATTGTGATACCAACTGTAACGTATGGAAGTGGAGCTTCGACGTTATTGGAAGGACACAAGTCAAGAGTGAGAGCAGTGGAAATGAGTTTTTCAAGAGGAACCTGTGGTGTCACATGGAGAGATGGGCTGACAAATGAGGATATAAAGGAGCGTTGTGGTGTGGATGTGGATGTGATAGGAAGCGTTAGGAGGAACACACTGAGGTGGTTTGGCCATGTGGAGAGGATGGAGGGTGAGAGACTGACGAGGAGAATGTGAGTGAGGTGGAGGGGGGGAGAGGGAGGGGGAGGCCGAGGATGAGATGGAGGGATGGGGTGGAGAGGTATATGAGAGAGGGGGGATGTGAGTTGTGAGCACAGCAGTGAAATGGCGGGGGACAAGGCGACGTGGAGGCGATTTGTTTGTGGCCACCCCTTACGGGATTGATGCGTCTGGCAATAGATAGATAGATTCTGGTGGAGTGCTATTTATGAACTTCCATGTGTGTGCTTATAGTGGTATTACAATAGTTTTGGTTTTATTTGGATCCTTTTGGGGGTTCTAACTTGTACATTACTTGAAGAGTGTCCATGTCAGGCCAAAAGTATTGAATCCTCATAAAAATCACAATTTCAAAGCGCTAATGTAAGTTATTTTTTAACAGCTCACATCCTTGAAATTGACACTGAAGGGTTAACACAGCAAAATAGCTTACCAACCCCATCCATTATTTGAATACCTTCCTCTTGTCAACAGATCTTGAGAAAAAGAGATATTGAGTACCAGAATTGAGAGAGCATGCCCTAATGTGTCTCTCATACTTCCTTCAGACATATAGACATTATTAACATGGATTTTGGTTTTTTCACTCTTACATTTCTACCACTTTGTTTCTCTATGATATTTACACAGTTTTTGTTGTCTGTACTCATAAATAGTTTGGTAATAGAATTTAGGCTGTGTAAAAATAACACAGCACATTTTCCTGTATTTTTCTCAACATCATTTTGTTTCTCATCTCTACTTTATTCTTCACTTTCCCCTTATTCAGAATTTGGCATTTAGCTCGTACATGTAGTTAGGTATATATTGTTTCTGTTCTGACTCAGTTCATTCTAATTCTCTCTTCTTCCATCCTACCATTCTCACTCCATTGGTAAGTTTAGGCATTAAGAGAGGGAGTTGCAAAGAAAAACTGTCACTTGCAACTTTTTACCTCCAAAGTTTCAGTGCAACTCTATCTTTCATCTTGCACTTTCACATTGCAGTATTTCAATTTTTATCTAACCCTCATTCTCCTTTGGTATGAACAGTAAAGATTTTGTTTTATAACTACCTGATATGCCCTCTAGTTTTTGTCATTTCCTTTGCATTTGTTTTCCTTTCTATCTTTCTTTTAAGCACAGTCTTCTTTCCTCACTCATCATTCTTTATTTCTCGTATACAGTAAACCCTCGATATAACAAACTGCTGGGAGGAGGCTTGGGTCGTTATGTCCGAAAGTTTGCTATATCTGATGGTCGTTAATAACCAAGGGATTACCGACCCAAGGTCGCTATATCCATGGAGTCGTTTGGTCCTACGTGTGCAACCACAACTTACTCTATGAAGTTTCACATGGAGAATTCAATGGTATATGTATTTATACAGCACATGTACAGTAAATACCATTGTGTATGAAGTTGTACATATAAATACAATGCCTATAATGTAATGTAGTACTGTTACAGTACACTTACCATGCCAGGGAGCGAACCTCTGCTGGATATAGCAACCAAAAGTCACTATATCCGGCGGATTTTCACTGTGGAAATGGTGGGTCGTTATATCCGAAGTTCGCTATAAAAGGGTTCATTATATTGAGGGCTTACTGTATTTCTTCTTCCTTCATCCCTGTCTGTGTTTCTCCCACCTGCTCTGATATTCTTCTCATCCTCTTATCTTTTCAGTTCCTCCCTCCCCTTCTTTCTTATATATCATACCTTCCTCTTTGCCATATACTCTTCCTTCTCTGCTTTTTTGTTTTTCTTGTCCTTCTTCTATATATCTATCTATAGCCCAACGCCCTAATCCCGCAAAGGGTGGCCGCAGACAAAACGCCTCCAAGTCGCTCTGTCACCAACCATTTGACTACCCTCCCCCCAACTCACCCCCCCCCTCATATACCTCTCAACTCCATCCCTCCACCTCATCCTCGGTCTACCCCTCCCTCTCCCTCCCTCCACCTCACCTACATACACCCTCTTAGTCAGTCTTTCATTCTCCATTCTCTCCACATGTCCGAACCACCTCAGTGTATTCCTCCTAATCTTCTCAACCACATCCACATCCACCCCACAACGTTCCTTCACGTCTTCTTTATAGTATTTTTTCCCTCTCCTTCTTCCACATGTTTCATATCTCCCTGCTCTTATATATCTCCTCCTCCATGTTTCTTCCCTCCCACTCATATTTTGCCCACTCCTTGTGTCTATGTTTCTTCTCTTTCCCTCTTCCTAATAATTCATACCTCCCTCTCGTCTGTATATTTCTTGCCTCCCTCCTTCTCTCATATTTATTCCTTACGCTTCTCTCGTGCTCTCAAATTGTAGTGATTAAAGGGCAGGCACCCTTCTATCCATAGCCAGACTTTTACCCCATCATTTAAGCATCCCAAAATGTACAATGTTACATATTCTTTCCTTTTTTTTTTTTTTTCTTGTCCACAGATACTGTATATGCCTTGTAACTCTACTAACTCACAAATACAGTTATCATTATTGTACATATTTTAATCAGTAAAGGATAAGTACCACAGCCACGTATAATGTGTGCATGATTTTGTCATGGTTTCAGTCTCTGCATAAATCATACTAATCCAGATTTGGGGCATATGGAAAATGACTCATTGTCTATGGGTGTGTCTGTGTCTGCTTGTTGTGTTTCTCTCAGTTTTCTGGGGTACTCATATAACAGTTAGTTCAGTTGAAAGACTGATGAACATGCAGTAACCAACTTGACTTTTACAGGAAGTCCTCATGATAAGTCACCCTTTTTTGACGTTGTTATGTGCCATGAAGTCCTTAGTAAATCGCAGAAAAATTGCTAATTAAAGATCCATTGGTACTACTGTACCTTTGAAGCTGATTTACTAATTTCCCCAAATTACAGTACCAGTAGGGTATGTGCAAGTTTTGGAACCCCTGTAGTATGACATCAGTCAAAAGCCTGTTTCCTTTTGAGTTCAACACATTGTAACATAAACAAAAAGTATGATTATGGAAAATGAAAATTCTTTAAAATTCACAACATAACAAGTGCTGATTGGCTGTTGACATCACCACTAACTAAGGAGTAACATCTTTGGAAGCTAAGAAATGACATCACTGCCTGTTACACATAGAAAGAATGTAATATTATGACAAAGCTAAACACTTTTAGTCACTTTTAGACACAGTCCATTAAAAAATAATCTTAATATTTTATCTCTAGCCATATCTAAAATGCATTGCAAATACCCTGTTGGGTGGAAGTTGTGATACCCAAAATACATTCCTGATATTGTATGAGGACTGCTTGTACATCAGTCTTATTATATGTGTGTTTGTGATTGTGTTCATTTGCATATGCACTGCTTGTTAAATATTGCAAGGCAGTATAAAAATAACTATTTGTGATGAGGACATGTATTATAACAGCAGCTTGTGTTGTGAGGCTATATAAAGTGCACTGTGTCAGGTGGCACTTAGAATGGTGAATTGCTTATTTATTATATCTATATACTGTATATTGTACAAAGTGTATGTACTACTTATCTATGTGATTTACTGAAATAATACTTCACTCTTTTCAACAGGTTATGTATTTATTCGCGTACATTGAAGTTCTTGGTGAAATGTATGTTAATGTAAACAGGATGTGTTTCTAGAAGCGGAAACCTGGGGCTGTTTTCGTAAAGGATCTTTGTCAGATTCTACAATTGAAATATTGCACTGTGGTTAATTTTTACATGAAATAATTTGCTTTTGTTGTATTTTTTTGCTTTTAATATTCCGTCTGGTTTTGTTGTGATATATTTCATAGTTACATAAGTGAAGAAAGAAATAAAACGTGCAGTCTTGTATGCGACTGTGGATTAAGAAATTTTATGAACACAGCTCCTGATACTCATAATATCAAATTTCATGACCTCAAAGCTTATGCACTAACCCAGAATACTCATACGAACCTGGCATAGAAAACTTGCTTGACTAATATTGCATAGGTATTTAGAACACTGTATGTATTTCACCATCAGTAACCTCTTCTTACCGCCTTCCACAGCCACCTAATTGAACGGACCTTCCCTAGGTATGATGCTGGGGGGTCATGGTGTTGGCTTGACATATTTATGTGTTGATTAATGTTTTCCTTCTTATCTTTTGCTTCAATTGTAGATGAGATGTTTAAGTATCATCTGCCAGTTTTGAAGTGTTTGTTATGCAGAGTTTAGTAAGACTTTATTTTGGTAAATCATTGTATTAAGTTCATCATTGTTGGACTTTTATAAGATACCTGTATACTGTACTGTATATATGTACAAGATACAGTACAGTAAGACCTCACTATAACGGCCTAATTGGGGCCCAAACCATTCCGAAAAATTCCGATAACAGCGACATCCGGACTTCCCCCTGCTAATCCGGACTTTTTTCGATATATCAGACATTAGTCCAGATCGCATGAACGGTTTTTAAACTGTTTTGACTACCATTGCAGTACTGTACTGTGTTATAGCTTCAGTACATTAATCAAATGGTGTAATATACAGTATATAATAATACTGTATAGTACACTGATAAACTTGTCTTTTATTTACTTTGTTGTGATGAACATAGGTGAAGTGGTCAGGCACTCCGGACTGCTTCTGGCTTTATCGGACTTTTTCCGATATACTGTATAGGAATTTAGTCTGGTAGCTCCTTGAGTCTGATAAAAGCAAATTCCAGTCTATTGAAGTCCATTATATCGAGGTTTTACTGTATTCTGCAGGCATTTTAGTATCTGTCATGAAGATTGAAATTGTGCAAAAAGTTTTCTTGGTAATTTAGTGTATGAAAGGTAATCATTACTATTAGTAGAGTACATACGATAAAGTACTTTATGTAATTGCTTGCATGTTGCATTATGTTCATGAGTTTGTGATGTGGCTTGTTTCTTTGGCATGGCTATTTTGCTTTTGATAGGTTATGCTGTATTTATCTGCTGTTGTAACTGCTATATTGTATCGAGTGAGCTGTGAAATTTGGCTGATAATTTGCAAACATGTTTGTTTTAGCTGAAATTTTTTCTCTTCTGAAAATTTATTATTATTCATTAAGATGATTTTATAGTATGAAAAGAAAGTTTATCCATTTGCTTAGCATTAGAAGAGCTTTAGTTTCACATCATACTTCGTTGAAAATTCGTTTGGCATTATAAATTTTATTTCATCAGTAGTGGTTGTTAAGAATTTTTTGCTTTTAACAAAAATTAAACATTTTATAATCAAGGGAACATGTATAATTCTTCATGAGGAAACTTACTCATCACAAACACCATAAGTTTCATTGCATTATAGTACCCATCAGGAAATTATTTTCAATCATAATGCATGTTATGTCAGCTATAATTGTGCATTTAGTATGGAAATACTGTACTGTTTCCCTGTTATCAGAATATAAGAAAATAATAGATCAGTAGTAATGGTTTAAAGTTTAAGAATACATTATAGTGTAATTAGAATTTAATGACATTCAGAATTGCAGATATTAAAGGAATGCAAAAGTAACAACAAATAGTGTAATTAGAAACTTTAATTTTGTAAGCTCAGCACTATACATGTAAATTCGTTTTCTGGATATAATTAAAATCACTGATTTCATAAATGATAAAGAATACTGATAACGTTGTTAACTCCAGTAAATTATGCACATATGAATAATAAATGTAACTGAAGGCATTAGTATCAGTAAGGAAACAGAGCATATTCCGACTAGTTTTTCTCTTATAATACTTACTCCCGCATTCCCTTTTCCAGATCCACAAAGTCTGAGAAACTGTACAGTAGCGGTGGTGGTGGGGTTCGAGAGGGTTACCATGCCTCACAACCCACCAGCCCCACACCACCACTAGCCGCACGTCTCCCCATCTCACCGCTCAACACTGTCCGGGGTTCACCTTATTACTCCACTGTCATACCCAGGACTGGAAAGGATGATGAATGTATGTCTTGGTTTTAATCGTTTACACATTTTGTGTTAGTATTAACAGTTGGGAGAAATGGAGATTGTTTGGCTTCAGTAGAAGAACAGCATGAGGAAGGGTTGATTTTGGCCATCACTCTCTCTCCAGGGAGAAGGCCCAATCCTGTAGTGGATCTCATAAGAACTGTTACAATGATAGATCTAATGCATGTATTGTAGATTTATTTGGAACCTATGGCCTCCAAGCATACAGGTCAGTGTAAATATAAGAAGTACAGTACTCTGCTGTATAATGCTCTGAGGTAATGAAACGTGAGCAGTAAGGGACACAAACTTTAGCATATTATAGTTAGAATGCCAGCATGGATATGTAAGGTTACCATAAATGACAGAACAGTGCATACAATAGATACATGGGTACTGAAAGTGGTATTGAGGTAATGCTTACAATTACAGCAGTCTTGAGATTAGTTTGGGCACCTGTAAGAGTGTCTGGATGAATTGCCAGACAGGTCTGATCATGGAAGGGAGAGCCCCTGTGGGTAAACAAGGAACATGAGGTCTTCGTTGTAAGGAGGCTTGACAAGGATACCATCACCTAAACAAAGTTGATTGTACTGTGCTCATGTGCCTCTTATGCACTTTCTCATTTTAGACTTAACCCCTAGGGGACGCAATTCTCCAGCCTCGACTGCCCCCCCAGGACGCTAAAACAGGCCTATTTTTCGACTTTCTCAAAGGTTAAGGTCCGTCAAAGTTTATAATAGTTACCCGACCCTGCCCTGGCGAGAAAGAAAATACGCCGCTCGCACCTGTTTTCTTCACAAAAATACGTACAAAAATCACCAAAAATCAATTTTTGGGGGGGTATGTATTGATGTTATAAACCACTGTAATGTGCTTAGAAAAAAAAATGGTGACAAACCCCCCCAATAAATGATAAATAGTACAAATTATCCTCCCCTCCCCACACCTCCATTCCCCTCCCTCCTCTTCCCTTCCCTCCCTTCCTCTTTCCTCCCCTCCCCTCGCCTAACTTCCCCTCTCCCCTCCCTTTCCCGCTGAGCTGTCAAATCTAGCTAGGGAAAATGGTCATGAACCTCCCAATAAAAATATGATCAAATAGTAAAAATTATCCTTCCCTCCCCATACCTCCAGTCCCCTCCCTCCCGTTCTCTTCCCTCCCCTCCTCTTTCCTCCCTTCCCTTCTCTCCCCTCGCCTAATCTCCCCTCCCCCTTTCCCCTCCCTCCTCCCCTCCCCTCCCCTCCGAGCTGTCAAATCTAGCTAGGTTTCGTTTCGTTTCTTTTCGTTTTTGAAGGCTCCAACATGTTTGCATGCGTCGGCATAAAATAAAATTTCTTTTTCGAGTGGGTTTCGAATAAAGCCAGCAAAATAATTGTGGTGTGCATATCTGAATGCAAAGACACGAATTAATTACAGGTAATGATTAAAAAACACGCGCCATCAAGCGTAAAAAACACTCAGTATTCGAGGCTGGGGAGGTAAAGATACTGCGTGCTAGGGGGTGGGGGTGAGGGTAGGGATGGGGGTGCGGGGTTTGGGGTGGTGGTGGGAGGTGGTAAGACCAGGAGGGGGAGTATGGGGATGGAGGGATAGGAGGAGGCCACCACCAGACACAAAGGAAGGCCCCAGTGGAGTACGGGGACATGGAGGGAGAGTAGGGGGAAAATATCCTCCCCCAATCATGAGGGGATCCACATGGGAGGGGGGTGATGTATGAGAAGGATGTGGGAGTGGTGGTGGTGGTGATTAGAGCGGTGGGAGGTAGGGTAGCAACAAGGTAGTGGGGTAGAGGGATGTGGCGAGAGGGAGATGGGGAGTACACCCCCCACCGCCTGGGTACGGGCCTGGGTCCCCCCCTCCGATGTGTCCAACATTTAGTTCTGATTGGTTAGAAGCCATCTGCGTCACAGTTAGGGTGGAGCCAGCTGCCGCCAGTTTTTTGTGGATGTTGCACGATCGGTGTTGCTCGTCCTTTTAAGAAATTGCGCAAAAAGCTCGATCGATGAGATTAGTACTTTAGGGGTTAAGTATTATGGTAGCATCTCATAAAATAATTCAGCCTCGTGTCCTATGTATGTGGCATAGCAAACATCGTCGCTCTTTCCCTGAAGGGTTTTAAATATCCCTCATAAGTTTTTTCTTGAGAATGCCAGTGTAGACACTAAGCCTTTTTTTTTTTTTTTTTTTTCCATTCCCCTTTAAGGCCATGCATAATATCCACTATACTTTCCTTTTTCAGATTATTTGATACAGTACTTAGTAAGAGAGAGCAAGAAGAGAGTGGATGAGGAATTTGGAAGGTATTTGAGTGTAAAGTGGAGGAACTGTAAGAAAATGTTCTGGAAAGAGGTGAAGAGAGTAAGACAGGGTGGCAGTGAAGTTAGCAGGGGAGTGAAAGATAAAAATGGTAGATTACTAAAGGAGAAGGAAGAAAAAGTGAGCAGATAGAGAGAACACTTCAAGGTATTGGTGAACATAGAGGATGGAAGGAATGCGAGTATAAGTGGCTGGGGAATGGCTGGGAGAAGGAGGGAGGTGAGAAGACAAGAAGAAATCAGTAGGATAGAAGTTGTGGAAACAATGAAGAAAGTTAAATTGGGGAAAGCCTCAGGAATTTATGGAGTGTGTGGTGAATGCTGAAGCATGGGGGAGAGATAGTAGTAGAATGGATGTGGAAGATGTGCAGATTGGCCTGGGAGGAAGGTAGAGTCACGGAGGATTGGAAGTCAGGTTTAATTATTCCCTTGTACAAAGGAAAAAGGGAAAAAGAAGTGTGTGGTAATCATAGGGGCATTTGTCTTCTTAGTATAATAGGAAAAGTGTATGGTAGGATACTTATTGACAGAGTTAGAGAAAGAACAGAGGAATTAGTTGGAGAAGAACAGGGAGGCTTTAGGAAGAGAAGAGGTTGTGTTGTGTAGATCAGATATTCATTCTTAGATCTTTAGTGGAAAAGTTTCTAGAGAAGGGAAAGAAGTTGTATGCGGCTTTCATGGATTTGGAGAAAGCATATGGCAGGGTGGATAGACAAGGATTGTGGAAAGTATTAAGAATATATAGAGTAAATGGGAAGTTGTTGAATGCTGTGAAGAGTATGTGTGATGGTGCTAAGGCTGCAGTGCATGTGGATGGTGAACTGAGTGAATTTTTCTCTTTGAAGGTTGGGTTGAAACAGGGATGTATCATGTCTCCATGGTTGTTCAATCTGTACATGGATAGGGTAACAAAAGAGGTACAAGGTAGGGTAGTGGATGTTGGAGTGGCCCTGGTGAGAGAGGGTAGTGTTTGGAAACTCCCTGTACTGTTGTTTGCAGATGATGCTGTGTTATTGAGTGAAGACGAAGGAGAGCAGCAAGGCTTGGTGGATGAGTTTGGGAGAGTGTGTAAGAAACGGAATCTAAAGGTGAATGTAGGGAAGGTAAAGTGTTGGTCTTTGAGAGAGGTGAAATCAGTGAATGTACAGCGAGGTTGGATGGTGAGGAATTGGAAAATGTGAGTACGTTTAAGTACTTGGGTAGTGTGATGAGTAAGGATGGAGGTTTGGAGGGTGAAGTACTTGAAAGGGTACAGCTGGGAAGAAAGGTTGCTGGTTCCTTGAAAGCAGTGATAAGAAACGGGGAAGTGAGCATGGAAGTGAAAAAGTTACTACATGACAGTATTGTGATACCAACTCTAACGTATGGAAGTGAAGCTTGGACGTTGTTGGAAGGACACAAGTCAAGAGTGAGAGCAGTGGAAATGAGTTTTTCAAGAGGAGCCTGTGGAGTCACATGGAGAGACAGGCTGACAAATGAGGATATAAAGGAGCGTTGTGGTGTTGATGTGGATGTGATAGGAAGCGTTAGAAGGAATAACTGAGGTGGTTTGGCCATGTGGAAAGGATGGAGGATGAGAGACTGACGAGGAGAGTGTATGTGAGTTAGGTGGAGGGGGGGAGAGGGAGGGAGAGGCCGAGGATGAGATGGAGGGATGGGGTGGAGAGGTATATGAAAGAAGGGGGTGTGAGTTGGGAGCAGGGCAGTGAAATGACAGGGGACAAGGCGACGTGGAGGCGATTTGTTTGTGGCCACCCCGAACGGGATTGAGGCGTCTGGCTATAGATAGATAGAAATAGACTTAATTTCCCTTTTCATTTCCAGGCCATGGCTCATCACTATCTTTGGTGTCATCATCATCATCACTGTACAGCTCACAGGAAGAAAAGCAAGCAGCAGAGATCAGGAAACTCCGCAGAGATCTTGCAGAGGCACAAGACAAAGTTGGAACCCTTACCAACCAGCTCACCACTAATGTAAGTTTTATTGCCTTACATGATTTGGGTATTGTGCTCAAAGGTGAGTGTGCTTAGTAAGACATGAAAGAAATGTGTTTATTATATAAAGGAAATAGCTTGTTTTGGACAGTCATTAATTAGTACACTCTTTTCCTCTGTGGGATAGTTTTCTGATGTGTACAGGAAGATCAAGGTTGGGCTTTCGTGCTGTGTGTTGATGTTCCTGCCCTGTAGTGCATTAGCCCTGGTACCTTCATGCCTAGTGATCTAGTGAGTTTGGGGGATCCAGTCAAATGTGGTCCCTAAGGATCAGTTTCTAAGGGGTAGTTGGAGTTTATTTCTCAAGCAATGCCAGTTGGACATGCAGGTGGCACTGTCACTTTGCGTGCGTGGACTGAGTAACCTAGGCCTGGTCTTCTGTGCTCCTGCTGGGACAGTACTAAATAGGATGATGGAGGATGGTAGTATATTTTCCTTCACGGTGAGAGATCAGCAAAGTTTTATTTTCTGATTTGCCAGGCACATGTCGTGGCTGCCTTTGAACAGTCCCTCACTAACATGACCAACAGACTCCAACAGCTGACGGCATCATCCGAGCAGAAGGTATGTAGAGCAGTGGCTTGTATAGGCTTGTGGGTGTCCACTGGGGCAACTCTGATTCCTTCAGTGTTGTTCTTTCACTTTCATGGTATTTTGACATTCTTAAGTTGTTGATAGCTGTAATGTAGCTGCTCTGTTCATAGATAATATAAGATAGTTTAATTCAGTTTGGGAGAGATTTTTTTTTTCTTAACTGAACATGTTAGATGTAACCTTTATATACCTCTTAATGACAAGAGGTATCCCACAGCCTAAACAAAATTGGAGGTATCAAGAATAAACCAGTAACGTACATCACCAAATTGAAGAGGTTATTGGATAGATTGCAAAGAAAAGGTGTCAAAATAGCCAACTTATAACAAGAACTTTCTCTGCCAAAACACCGACCATCACCATTTTTCCCTTCTCACCAGGACTCAGAGTTGATGGAGCTGCGAAAGACGATTGAGGCTCTACGGCAGCAGAGTGTTGACGCCGGGTTAACCGTGGCCTGCCTACAAAGTAGGTCTGATAGTCACAGCACAGACCTTTCCCCGTCCCGGCATCACCACCACCACCACCATCATCACCACCACTCCCCCAACCTAGCGTCCTGCTCGGCCCTCAATGTCGCGAGCCCCAGCAGCCGTTCAGCCTCACCGGATAAGAGCTGTCTTGATGTGGCGCGCCGACACACCTTCACCGGCAATTGCAAAGACCTAGTAGTGTGCGAGTTTGCTGACGCGGGTGAGATATTCAGTGGGAAGCAAGCAAGCAAGCGGGCAGGCTTTCTCCTCTTTCAAGCTTCCAGTTTCTGTTCATGTATTATATTCAAGATAATTCTAATCAGAATCATTGCCCTTTCAGTCAGTACAGTATATAATCTGTTCTAGAATTCATATCATGTAACGTGGCTAAAATCAATTCTGCGGTTTCTCCTCTAATCAAGTTCTCTACCGTATTCTGCTGCAGTATATTTAATTACAATTGCGTGGTCCTCAGTCTTCATTCAGTTTTCATGGACTTTGTTTCAGGGGCGGTGGTCAAATAGAATGCAGCTGAGAGTTAATAATGCATACTGTAATTACTAAACGTCATATCTCGCTACAGACACTGGTGATGGATAACAGGTTGCTCGGTTCCTCTTCCTCCTCCTCTTCCCCCCCAGTCTCCCTCCTCTCCCTTACTAAATGTCCTCCCAGTGTATATGTACTTAAATCTTTATGTGATGTTCGTGAGTGTTCAAGTTAACTGTTGTTAATTAGCTTAGTTTTTTTGTCACACTAATGCCATTTTGCAGATTTTCTCAGCACAATACTTACGGGTTACCACTTCACCCACCTTGCACGAATCTTTTCTTTGACTGTGTCTTTCTTGTCCAAGCTTGCTGGTTTTACCTATTGTTTTTCGGTATTTTTAGCATGGTTTTTATAATCTGGTTCATATACTTTCATGAATTGCACTGTTTGTTGTGTATATTGATCATTAATTGACAGCATTCATTTAAGACTGTTTATGCTTTAAGTTTGGAAGTCAAGAAGACTGTGTATTTATGTTGTGTTGTGATATGTTAATCGTCGAGTTTCAGAATCAATGTTGCAAGATAATTTATATAGGACATATATTTTTTTAGATATTTTTATCAGATTTTTTGTTATTCGCATGTTTCTGTTCAAGATTCTGACAAGTTGGAAAGTTAAGAGCCTCCAGGAATGGTGTACTCAGGGCTGGATTACCAGTAAGCCCTTCACCCCATGAAAAAACTTTCTTTCCCTGTATAAAATTGTTTGAAGATCACAAGTTAGGAGAATATTGAGCTGTAAAAAGTAAATAAATCACAAAAGAAGAGATGCAAGAAGGCCTCCTAAGCTGATAAGAATATGAGCATATGACTTGAAGAGTGTACACTGATTAGCTTCTTATATATCACAACCAGTTGCACCAAGGCCATCATCAGCACTGCTTTCATTTTTTAAATCATTCATTAATACAGTAGTAATACAGTATAAGTAAGTTTGCACATTATAAAGTGATATTTAGTAAGAGTCCATAGTGCTTGAAGGAACAAACTTTTGATCTGAATAAAATAATCTCGCCATCCATCAGGTGGAAAGTTGGTACGAGGGACGTCAGTGGAGTCTGTGTCCAGCATCTCATCAGCGTGCTCAGCAGCATCACACACCTCAAATCAAGACAAGAGTGATGGCTCAAAGTCTGGCAAGAAAAAGGGCTGGGTAAGTGGATGGCAGAGTTGGACATTATCATGCTTGATCTCAGTGCCATGAATTGTTTAAATGGAAGAATTATTCAGTACCCATGTTTGGAAATTTTGTTCTCTAGGGAAATATGACAGTTTTAGCCCAGCTTGAGCCCTTGTCCAGATTATATCAATACTGTTGTGTCTTGTCATAAAAACAAGAAGTCTGTTTTGTCCCAGACACAGGGATATGTCATGTTAGCAGATTACCTGTTGTTTAATGACAAAGTAAATAATACAGATACCTGTACTACATTCATACATCATTATGTTAATATTTCTTCATAGCCAGCAGTATAGCTTACTACTCATCTCCGATAACAGCTCAGCATTCAGTATGGAGAGGCAACAGATTTTGGCCAGATGAGAGTAAACCAGCTATAATTACAACAATACCCGTTATTTTACTTTATTTCTTTTTATTTTATATCTGTTATATTTTCTTACTGTAAAGAATACAATTGAGTACAGTATACTTTTTCTGTTTGCCACTTGAATTTTTCATACTTTTCATCAGTTTTCTCTTTTATTCCGTTTTTTCAAAGTAAGCACAAGTTATATATGCTGTGTTCTTTCTTGCACTTCTTTTTCCCCCAGTAAGTGAACATTCAAATACAAGGTCTCCCTTCCTCCTCACAGCTGCGCAGTTCATTCAGCAAGGCTTTCTCCCGAGGCCACAAGAAGAGCAAGGGTGGTGTAGGAGGGTCGGTGTCGGATATGGAGGGGTGGGAACGCAGTGGTGACAGTTCAGCCCCGTCCTCACCCCAGCTGTCAAGGGCAAATGGAGGCGGAGTTAGTGATCCAGAGTGTCAGTCCGCCACTGGGTAAGTTGAGAATGGGTTCATAAAAATACTGTATAGATGCATACTGGGAATGGTGATGATGATGATGATGATGATGATGATGATGATAATGGTGATGATGATGAAGATTTAGTGGCCTTGAATGGCAGTCAACTATCAGGTAAGCCAAGAGTGGAGTTCACACACCTGTCCTGTGCCTTGTCCTGTGGGAAGCAATACATCCACCCATCCACCCTGCTCAACCACCCACCCCTCCTTCCGAATCAAGTACTGAAACCCCTCGATTGAAGGGCTTAATGAAGGCCGTGTCCAGCTTTTCCAGTTTAAAAGTAATATTTTCTTCATCTGAATATTGTATATGTTATGAGTCTGAAAGTAACAGAAATAAATTATTAAAGATGTCAGTGTGTTGTAAGGGTTAATTAATTCATATACAGTTACTGTTTCGTTTCGTTTTTAAAGGCTTCAACATGCTTGCATGTGTCGGCCTTGGTCACCTAATGGCGGCTCTCCACGCTGCACGATCCATTGCAGCCTCCCTGTTCAGTCCCTTAACCCTAAGGTCACACTTAATGACCTCGTCCCATGTCTTTCTCGGTCTACCCCTCATAACCCCACCCCCAATATTAACACTTCTCACCTTCCTCACCCAAGTATCATCCCCCATCCTCTCCACATGTCCAAATTACCTCAATCTACCTCTCCTCATCACAACACCAATACACTCCAGTCCCAACCTACCTCTCAACTCTTCCATTGTAAACCCAGCCCCTCCAGGCCTTGGACGCAGGGACACACTGCACATCCACCTAATCATTGTCATTTCTGTACATCTGAACCGGCGAATATCTTCCTCCTTCACTGCCCATGTCTCACTGCCATACAGTATTACACTCCTAACACATGCTGCATACAAAGACCCCTTAGCACGTAGGGAGAGCCCTCTCAATGTCAGGAGAGGCAAGAGCTCCCTGAACTTCTTCCAACCACTTCTCACCCTAGCCACAGAGCTAGCTCCAGCCCCACCTCCAGCCCACAACATGTTTCCCAAATAACAAAACTCTTCCACACACTCAAGAGATTCACCAGCAAGTTCAATCCTTTCACGTCTGACAATCTCCACCTGCTCACCCCGGCACACCGTACACATAAAATCAGCATTATCTCGCAGTCTATCTCTGATACCACTACATCTCTTATGCACCCATTTATCACACACACCGCACAAGATGGAATTACTTCCCACACCCTTGTGGCAAACTGCACATGGCCCCTCTCCCTCGTCTTTGACAGTACCACCACCAACCCTAGATATCATCACTTTTGTTTTATCTGCATTTACCCTTAAACCCTATTGCCGCATACCATCTCTCCACTTCCTAAACCCTTCCTCCGCCTCCCGTTCATTCTCTGCAATCAACACCAAATCATCAGCATACAACAACTCCCACGGGAGTCCGTTTCTAAAGTCACGTGAAAGGGCTTCAGGTACCATGATAAACAACATGGGACTCAAGACTGACCCCTGATGCACACAAACATTCACGGAAAACTCATCACTCAAATCTCCATTCACTCTCACCTGGGTGTGAGCACCCACATACATGGCCATAACCACCCTAACCAGCCACTCCTCCAAGCCAAGCTTTCTCATTGCCCACTTCACCACCTCTCTAGGGACTCTGTCAAAGGCTTTAGTGCTAGAGAGGGATTCTTTCATGTGATGGCATGAATATAACTGAGGTGCTTCACTGCTTGGTTATGCAGACGTCCCCCAACTCCCTCCCTGTCTTTCAAAAGGAAGATAGTGAATTGCAAGAGGGGAACCTCAGTCTGCAGTCCACCATGTTCACATCCAGTGAAGCCGAGGGCCACAACAAAAATTATTGCTCCTGTTTTTAGCATGATAGTATGACAGATTGACACTGTCAGGCAGGTAATGTGAAATGCATATTTAATCCATCACGTCCGGGGGTTGTTTTCACCACCCAAACCACCAGCAAGTGTTTTTCTTAAAAATCACCATTATTTAAATCATAATTTCTTAGCTAAACCCATAATATAAAATTATAGTATAATATACTCTTATATTAAAGAAAAATGCCAAAAATAATATGTGCAGATTGTTAGGCATTTGAGGTAGAGGCAGGATCTTGGGAGCCTGAATAGTGTATGGATGCATGTCTGGCCCATGTCACTCTTGGTAGTTCTCCCTCTTTTGTGTTTTCTTTTTTCATATATTCTG
The DNA here is from genome assembly GCF_032717465.1 of Coenobita brevimanus. NCBI lineage: Eukaryota > Metazoa > Arthropoda > Malacostraca > Decapoda > Coenobitidae > Coenobita > Coenobita brevimanus. The sequence continues at coordinate 5,379,192 of NC_137011.1, read as the reverse complement.
AATCCTTCCTTACCCCATCACTTAGTGAGAAAAAACTGGGATGATGATGTGAATGATGTATTTAATTGTTCAAAGCTTGATTTATCTCTTTTCATCCCCAGCTCATCAGTTGACGTCAAAAGGAAAGAAGAAGAAGTTGAAGTGTTAAAGTCTCAGTTGCGAGAGAAGGACATGGTGCTCACTGACATCAGACTTGAGGCACTCAGTTCTGCTCACCAGTTGGAATCACTTAAAGAGACTATAAGCAAGATGCGCAATGAAATGGTGTCACTGAAGCAAGATAATGACCGGTTACACAGATTGGTGTCCTCAAAATCCCTAAACTCCTCACAGAGTTCCCTCCCGGCATCAGATACTGCAGAGCAGAGACTAAGCTTAGGGGAGGAAGTGACTATACCGGATGCGACAGATGTTATTCTTATTGATCCCAGTGATAAGGATGGTAAGCGTGTGAGCATTGCAGTGTTTATGGGTTGCCATGGTGACTATGACAAGTATATCAACCCAGCAGATGGAATGACTGCCAGTGAGTGTATTATTGGTGCAATCTCTGTGAGTGGTAAGACCAAATGGGACATGCTGGACAATCTAGTGAAGAGAATATTCAAAGAGTACATCCTCAGGGTTGACCCAGTGTCCAACCTCGGTCTGAGTGCCGAGTCTATCCTCTCGTACCACATCGGTGAGATTGCCAGGGGTCGTGAACCTCAATCCCCAGAGCTCCTGCCATGTGGGTACCTGGTAGGGGAGGTTACAACTATAAAAATCACTCTGAAAGGTGCCACAATAAATCAGGTTGATGCTCTGGCCTTTGAGACCCTGATCCCCAAGTCAGTGGTACAGCGCTACGTGTCGCTGCTGACGGAACATAGGCGCATAATTTTGTGTGGACCCTCTGGCACTGGAAAAACCTATCTGGCACAAAAGCTGGCTGAGTACCTGGTGACACGCATGGCCAAGGACCCATCACCTGGACACATCGCCACATTCAAGTGAGTCTCAAATTAACTTATTTTTTACCCCTCTATAGTCAGTTTGTTTTTACCTGGCAGATATGGGCCACTGTCGTAAGTTAACTGCCCAGAACAGTGCAGTACTGTATCTTGGTTGCAAGAGATTCAGTGAGCCTTAGTTATTAATTAGGAATGAGTCTTCATGTTATTAACTCGATCCTCCCATCTCAATACACTTGGCCTCCAGTTGAGCTGAAAAGGTTAGATATCTTCGTCAGTTTGGAAAAAATGCACTATAACATCCTCTCCTTTCCTCACAGCGTTGACCACAAGACTGGGAAGGATCTTGGAACATATCTGTCCCACATCAGCGAGCAGTGTGAGAGTAACAGCTCAGACCTTCCCCTGGTCATCATCCTGGACAACCTTCACCACGCTGGGGCACTGACGGAGGTGTTCAATGGCTTCTTGAGTGCCAAGTATACCCAGTGCCCCTTCATCATAGGCACTATGAACCAGACCACCTCATGTTCAACTACTAATCTGCAGCTACATCATAATTTTAGGTTGGATATTTTAACTCATGTGCACTGGGTCACAAAAGTATTGGTGCACAGTGGGTCCGATGCCTATCGAAACATTCGAACAATTGCTGTACATTACCAACAAACCATTATGTATTAACAGTGACTTTATGTAAACATAACATTTGCAGTATGTTTGCAAGAAGACATTGCTAGTTGGCGATATAATGACACTCTCCGACATCAGGGCGACAAGCGTATGGTAGGTCGGACACTAATACAGTATTTCAGTGACCTTCGTTCTGTGTTCCCAAATGTTTCACACATATCGTGCACTGATACTTTTGTGACTCATTGTACCATACTGTAACCTGGTCAGGAATATAAATAGGTTGCACTTTGAATTTAATGTGTTAGGGTTATGGGAAACAAAGCACTATTATCTCTGTAAGTTGTAAAAGTCTCCTGAAATGGAGAGAGTGGGTTAAGAACCTCTTTCAGTCTTGGCATGAAATGATGAGAAGGTTATGAGGGGGGCAAGGCAGATACAGAGTACAGATGGGGAAGTAGAAGATAATGTTAATTGACAGTGGTACAGTAGTAAGTAAGGATTGTGGTAACTCTCTCTTGATGCCAGTAGTGTGTGCACCCTCGAGGTGTATCTCCTATTACAGTATTTGAGGGATGAGAAAAGATTGTTTCTAAGGATTTCTTTTTTTCATTAGATTTGAGTTCTCTCACGTGACTTGAGAAATGGACTCCTGTTGGAGATGTGGTATGCTGATGATTTTGTGTTGATTGCAGAGATTGAAAGAGAGGTGGAGGAAAGATTTAGGAAGTGGAGAAATGGTATGGGGCAAGAGGGCTTTGAGAGTAAATGCAGATAAAAGTGCTAGTATCTAAGGCTGGTGGCAGTACTGTCAAAGAAGAGGGAGAGTGGTCATGTGCGATTTGCCACAAGGGCGTAGGAAGTAATACCATCTTGTGCAGGATTTGTGATAAGTGGGTGCATAAGAGATGTAGACTGCGAGATAATGCTGATTTCATGTGTGCAGTGTGTCGAGGGGAGCATGTGAAGATTGCCAGGTGTGAAAAGATTGAACTTGCTGTTGAGTCTCATGAGTCTGTGGATGAGTTTTGTTATTAGGGAGACGTATTATGTGGCTAGAGTGAGGAGTGGTTGAAAGAAGTTGAGAGACCTGTTGCCTCTCCTGACATTGAGAGGGCTCTCCCTCTGTGTTAAGGGATCTTTGTATGCGGCATGTGTTAGAAGTGTAATGCTGTACAGTAGTGAGACCTGGCCAGTAAAGGAAGAGGATATTTTTTGGCTTAAATGTACTGAAATGGCAGTGACTAGGTTGATGTGCAGAGCATTCCTGAGTGCAAGGCCCGGGGGAGCCAGGTTTACAATAAAAGAGTTCATATGTAAGATGGGACTGGAATGTATTGGTGTTGTGATGAGGAGAGGTAGATCGAGATGGTCTGGGCATGTGAAGAGGATGGGAGATGATAATTGGGTGCAGAAAGTGTTAATGTTAGGGTTAGGGTAGCGATAGGTAGACCGAAATAGACCTGGGAGAAGGTCATTGAGCGTGACCTTAGGGATCAGTAGACCAAAAAAATCCTGGGACATGGTCATTGAGTATGACCTCAGGGATAAGGGACTGAATAGGGAAGCTGCCAGAGATCACACAGCATGGAGGGTCGCCATTAGGTGGCCAAGGCTAATGCATGCAAGCATGTGGGAGCCTTCAAAAATGAAACAAAATGAAAGGATTTGAGTCCTAAAGAGAGAGAAAATAATTGTTTTTAATTTCTCCTTCTTGCGGAAAATTGGAGTTATGATTAGGATGGTTACTTCTTGTACAATCTCTTAACTAATTTCTCCTTTTGGCAACAAAGTTGCACATGAAAAATGCAATCCTAGGAATTCTCAGGCAGTCTACCATAAATTTTTAACCCTTAATCTTTGAGACTAAAGCGGAAAGAGTAATGTGTCCCTCTCCCCAACTAACTCCGTACTTTGTGCTCCCGTAGGTGGGTCCTGATGGCCAACCACATGGAGCCGGTGAAAGGTCTTGTGGGTCGTGTGGCGCGACGCCGCCTCACGCAGGTGGAGGTGGAGGGAGGCACCCGTATGCCACGCCTCCAGCATGTCTTGGATTGGCTCCCTCGTTGCTGGAGTCACATCAACAAATTCTTGGAGACTCACTCATCATCAGATTTCACCATTGGTATGTGCTGAGGTCTATGTACCTGTAATGTAATAGGCAGTCTCATACCCCCTTTGAGGGGCAGAGGCCCAAGACTAAACTACTGCATCTTTGTACTTTTGTTGGGTATTTTCAGCAGTTAGTCTAGATGTTGTGAGCAAACCTTGAAATGGATAATGTTTTTTAAATGTAACTGTAGAAAAAAATACTGTATATGAACCTTTTTTTTTTTTTTTTCAGGGTTTTCAGTTAACAGCTGATAGAAGTTTATTTACTCTAGTTTAGAAGATTGTAGATGAATATTAGAAATGCCAGAAGTACTGCTATGTGTCTGATGGAGGTCCATGGATGCATTGTGGTGGTTGACATGGTTCTGTCTTTTAGGCTCAGTTTGTACTACATGCAGTAAGTTAGAAAGTCATATACACATCAAAAACAGCAATTATACATAAAGTGCTGATCAATCTTTGGAAGAGGTTCATTGTTGAAGTTTAGTTGGATGTACAGTATATGAAAAAAAATATATATATATACCACAATTGTAACTGTCTATGGGAGCTTGCACTGACTGTGAAACTTGAATCAACCTTGCAGGGCCACGGTTGTTCCTGTCGTGCCCAGGATCACTGGAGGGGTCACAGGTATGGTTTATTGACCTGTGGAACTATTCCCTGGTGCCGTACCTGGTGGAGGCCGTCAGGGAGGGGCTTCAGATCTACGGCAAGAGAGCAACTTGGGAGGTTAGTTTAAATGTACACTGTGAGGGTTCTCTTACACTATATAATATCATCTGGGGGTCTGTCTGTCTGTCTGTAGCCAGACACCATAATCCCGTAATGGGTGGCCATTTGTCATTTAGTTGTTTTATGGGGAGGGGCATTAACCCTCCACCAACCCACTTGTTGACACGTAGAGAACCTGTACGGGTTGGTTATTTGGTTACCACTCAGTGTTGTAAATGGTTTCCTGGCTTACAGGAAACCATTTGACTTGTCACTCAATGTAAAGCCATGTGAAAAGAGAAGAAGAGTGCAAAAAAGTGACAGAAATGATGGAAGAAGCAAGAAGAGAGGAGGGCAGACAGAAAAAGAATCTGGAGGTAACAAAATTAAATATAAACCCTTCTGGAAGATTAGTTTGAGTGTGTTCTTCTTTTATACTAACTTGTCCCTCAACTTTTTCAGGACCCGAGCACATGGATCCGTGAAACCTACCCTTGGGGTACTGGTGGTGGCAACCATGCGGGACCCCAGGCTCTGTTGTCACTGCGGCCCGAGGATGTTGGATATGACACCCTGCCACCTGCACCACCATCACCAGCACAGGACAACTTCAAATCAGACACACAGGGCGAGAATGATCCACTGGTAAGATGATGATGGTGATGATGATGATAATTGTACTCGGCTAATAACTAGTCATAGGGGCTTGAATATGCATTTGGCATATTTTGCATCAGTAACATACAAGAGGATACTACTATGTACTGTCAGCTAGTGACATCAGTATTCACTTTCAATTATTAGATGAAGTTTGTTTCTTCAGTTTTTAATCAGTTTCCAATTAGTCCTGGTACAGGAGAAGGATGCCTTCATGTGGACCCCAGTACAAGGATGGTGGACTACAGGGAGAGGGCAACTTCTGATTGGAGTCCACCAGGTTTAGGTTCAGATGAGCCTGGGGTTGTAAGTATTACTGCTATTATTACTAATTTGTCATGACCCTTTTTTGCAGCTGAGTATGTTGATGAGACTACAGGAAGCGGCAAACTACTCCAGCCCACAGCAAGACTCTGACTCTGCCTCCCTTGAGAATCTGGAGAATCCTCTTGAATCAACTATCTAAAGGCAGTGACTGCATTAAATGATCTGTAGACTTACTTTCTTGTGATGAGAATAGTGTAAAAGAATATGTTGGTTAGATACAAGTATTATATGATAAAATTATTTCACAGTGGATGAAGTTGACAGTTTTTCTGTGGAGACATTTAACATGCGTAATAGTATCACACTTTACCAGAGAATAAGATGTTAATGTGATGAATAAGAGTCAGATGTCATACAGAGAGTCGATGATGAAAACCTTGTTGAGTCATGGATAAGTTCTGAAGAAAACTAGAAATAGAGAGATGTCATCAATATTCAGTTCAATACTGACTGAAAAAACTACAGAAGAATAAAAATAAATGGAACTTCCCCCTCAACTAGACTCAACTTTTGAGGGGATCTAGTCAAGCCTGATTGTTCATTTTCAGGCATGTGTGTTGTGTGTGAAGTTGCCTCGTATATTTAGAGTAAAAAAATAAACTGTGGAAAGTTTGAATGTGGAATGCAGCACATAGGGGAAAAAGGATCATGGTACACATCACTCTGATTCAATGCTTGATCATATTGCACCTACAAAGTCAGATGTTGCACAAACCTCTCTGCTACATGAACTACAGAAAAGCTGAAATATCCAGTAGTTTCAGTAATACATGATAGCACTATACTGATAATAACAGGTCCACAGTTTGGTGATAAATAGTGTGTAGACAGTGGCACCGTAGCCATATTTTTTGTTTTGTACCACATTACAGTTTCTTGTTTATTTTGAATGCACCTGCCTATTGCATATTTTGTTTCTTGCCAATTTTGTAGAATCCAGAGTTGGGTGTTGCCATTGTTCGTCCACCCATGGGACTTTCTGTAGTCATACCATGAGTCTAGCTTGATGAAATTAAAAAAAAAAGGCAAAAATGGACTCATTTTGAGAATTTTCTGGTACACTGTAGTTGTAAGAGAGCTGCTCCTCCCTGTCCAATCTTTCTCGCGTATAGAGCATGGCATTGGTTCCTACTCTGTACATTGTTTGGCATCTGTGTGAGAGGACAGTGGGTTCCAGATGATATTAGAGGGCCCACTGTCTTGATCCTATTATGTGATTTTTTTTCTTTTCTTGTATGACTTGAAAGGTAGCTCAAGTGTTTCCTTTTTATTTATACCATATACAGTATATATAAAGATAAATATATTTTTCTGGTGAAGTCGTCCTGCCTGGTGTCTGTGCTGTTTTGCAATATATACATTAACGTACGTAATTCTGAGACAATTTATATTGTATTTAGATTTCATATGTGCATTATTATATGTCATATACCTGTACATAAGTATTTCACAGTGCACAAATTATCATTGTGGAGGAGAGTAACTTCCATGTTTAAGGATCTTCCAGGTTTTTGTACATATTTATGAAATGGCTGAAAGCTTTAACGTGGCGTGCTATGTGTGGTAGTTTTAAGTTTCCCATGTTGTGATGGAAAAAATAATGACAGGGAAAAGTGTATTTATTTTCACACAGATTATGATAACTAATAGGAAAAGGAAGAGTGGAGAAGGGAGCATTTAATTTAATCCCCCCCACACACATGAAAAATGACGAGTGCAGATTGTAAGCAGAGGGATAACAGTGTATAGTACTTCGGTTCTTTTAGGAAATAACCTGTGCTGTAACATTAACGCCTTTGCTGATCATTCTCTGTGTTCCCTGACCCTCCTTTTGCATTCTTGTCCAGACCAAAGTCCAGCTGACCAGTGACTTAGCCTCTGTGCCTGAGACCTGGGGTGGCGTCAAAGTGTCTACTGATAACATTTTTCCATTTTTTTCAATATCTGGTCTTCAAGCTTCAATTTGATCACAGCTTGACCTATGAATATATATATATATATATATATATATATATATATATATATATATATATATGTGTGTGTGTGTGTGTGTGTGTGTGTGTGTGTGTGTATGTATGTATAGCATTACAGTGCCCTAGTTGCCAAATTCTAAACTATATTGTACTGCCTTTCTCTTTTCTAAGATATTGTATATACTGTACATAGTGGAAAGAGTTTGATTTTTTGCTGTTTGAAGTATAATTGTGTCCTAGGTAGTAGGCAAAGTATGTACTGAATGGACCTTACGTATTTTATCTAAATGTAAGTGATTTATTATGTCCATGCAGTTTCTTGTGAGAGGTTTTTTACATCAAATGCTGCTGGAGTTTTCTAGACAACAAGGGATCTCTACACCCCTCTCGGATATCAGGATAATCAATAGTCTTGCCTGGTGTTGCCTGTCAATTGTCATGTCTTATCACACTCCAATAGAAGCACAGTCAGAGAATATAGAACAACTGCTACCTTATTTCCATTTTTATACAACAGCATTTTTACAATATAAATTTCTTTTGAAGTACCTGTGATATCATTTATCCTTAATCTTTTTGTGGTAGGTGGTGGCGACCATCATTCACTCACTTGATGTAATGTTACCTAATTCCTCCTTCACTTTACTTTTGCTGTCTCTGACCTCCTTTCTTCCTATTTATCCCATCTTTCCCATCACTTTTTATTATTCCTCTTTCCTTCTCAGGTGGCTTTACATTAAGTGACAAGCCTAATGGTTTCCTGTAAGCCAGGAAACCATGTACAACGCTGGGTGATAACCATATAATCAACCCATACATGCTCCCCTGGGGGTAGGGGGTTTTTCAAGAATACTCCCCCAGTATCCCTGCTTGTCGTACGAGGCGACTAAAAGGGTTGGCGGGGGATTAGTGCCCCTCCCCGGAAAACAGCTAACTAAAAAGACGAACAAGAAGCCTCAGACAAGGACTGACCAAAAGATGACGACCAAGGACCGGACAATGGACATGGTACGGATCGCAACATGGAATGTAAGGGGTGCGAATGATGAGGTGAAAGAGAGAGAGATTGTCCAGGTGCTTGAGGGTGCGAAAGTGGATGTATGTGGAGTAACTGAAGCTAAATGGAGAGGAGAGAGTGTGAGAGAATGGGAGTATGGATGGGGTGTACGTGCAGGAGTAGGTGAGAATGAGAAGGCAAAAGAAGGAGTGTGTATTGTTGTGAGTAAAAGATGGAAGAAGAACATAAAAAAGTATGGATCAGTTGGGTCAAGGATTGTGTGGGTGAGACTGAAAGTTGGAATACAAATGTGGGCGATTGTGTGCGTGTATGCACCAACACAAGATCGTGCAAGCAGAGTGAGAGAAGAGTTCTGAACAAATGTGGAAGCGTGCATGGAAAAGTTTGGAAGGAATGAGAGAGTGTTTTTGATTGGTGATATGAATGGTAAAGTAGGGAATGTGAAGGTGGATGGAATAGTTGGTGAGTGGGGTGTGCCTGCGGATATAGATGAGAATGGCAGTGCGTTAGTGGACATTTGTGCCGGGAGGGGGTTGGTGATAGCCAATACCCTCTTCAGGCACAAAATGATCCACAGGTATACATGGCGAGTGATGAGAAGGGTGGGTGGTGAACTGAATGAAAGGAAGGCAATGATTGATTATGTGTGTGTGGATGAAAGGATGCGAAGATGTGTAATGGATGCAAGAGCTTATAGAGGTTGGGGGAGTGAACTTTCTGACCTCTACTTGGTGGTGGCCAGAATCAAGATCCAAGTAAGATGGAGAAATAGAAGAAGGGAAGGACGGGAAGAAGTAGTTGTAAGGAGAGTGGGAAGGTTACAAGAGGATGAGAAAAAGGCAGAATATGAGAGAGAAGTGGGGGAACGATTGGGTAAATATGAATTGGATGGAAGGTGTGTGCAGGATATTCACAGAAGAAATATGTGCAGCATGTGATGTGGTGTGTGGGGTGAAGAGAAGACGGAGGGGGGTGCAAGGAACAGCGTGGTGGAATGAAGAGGTGAAACAGGCTGTGGCACATATGAAGACAGCATACAATGAATGGATGAGAAATAGGGGCGTGGAAGAAGTTGAGAGGCGGAAGAGAGAGTTATATGTAGCCTAGAAAGGAAGAGAGAGGTGAAAAGATTAAAGAGAGAGTAAGAAGAGAGTGGATGAGAGAGGTGAAAAGATTAAAGAAAGAGTAAGAAGAGAGTGGATGAGGAATTTGGAAGGTATTTGAGTGTAAAGTGGAGGGACTGTAAGAAAATGTTCTGGAAAGAGGTGAAGAAAGTAAGACATGGTGGCAGTGAAGTTAGCAGGGGAGTGAAAGATAAAAATAGTAGATTACTAGTGGAGAAGGGAGAAAAAGTGAGCAGATGGAGAGAACACTTTAAGGAATTGTTGGACATAGAGGATGGAAGTAATGCGAGTATTAGTGGCTGGGGAATGGCTGGGAGAAGGAGGGAGATGAGAAGACCGGAAGAAATCAGTAGGATAGAAGTTGTGGAAGCAATGAAGAAAGTCAAATTGGGGAAAGCCCCAGGAATTGATGGAGTGTGTGGTGAAATGCTGAAGCATGGGGGAGAGATAGTAGTAGAATGGATGTGGAAGATGTTCAGATTGGCCTAGGAGGAAGGTAGAGTCCCAGAGGATTGGAAGTCAGGTATTATTATTCCCTTGTACAAAGGAAAAAGGGAAAAAGAAGTGTGTGGTAATCGTAGGGGCATTTGTCTTCTTAGTGTAATAGGAAAAGTGTATGGTAAGATACTTATTGACAGAGTTAGGGATAGAACAGAGGAATTAGTTGGAGAAGAACAGGGAGGCTTTAGGAAGGGAAGAGGTTGTGTAGATCAGATATTCATTCTTAGATCTTTAGTGGAAAAGTTTCTAGAGAAGGGAAAGAAGTTGTATGCGGCTTTCATGGATTTGGAGAAAGCATATTACAGGGTGGATAGACAAGGATTGTGGAAAGTATTAAGAATATATGGAGTAGATGGGAAGTTGCTGAATGCTGTGAAGATTATGTATGATGGTGCTAAGGCAGCAGTGCGTGTGGATGGTGAACTGAGTGAATTTCTCTCTTTTGAAGGTTGGGTTGAAACAGGGATGTGTCATGTCTCCATAGTTGTTCAATCTGTACATGGATGGGGTGATAAAAGAGGTACAAGGTAGGGCAGTGGATATTCGAGTGGCCCTGGTGAGAGAGAGTAGCGTTTGGAAACTCCCTGTACTGTTTTTTGCAGATGATCCTGTGTTGTTGAGTGAAGACGAAAGGGAGCTGCAAGGCTTGGTGGATGAATTTGGGAGAGTGTGTAAGAAACGGAATCTAAAGGTGAATGTAGGGAAGAGTAAAGTGATGGTCTTTGAGAGAGGTGAAGTCAATGAATGTACAGTGAGGTTGGATGGTGAGGAAATGGAAAATGTGAGTACGTTTAAGTACTTGGGTAGTGTGATGAGTAAGGATGGAAGTTTGGAGGGTGAAGTGCTTGAAAGGGTACAACAAGGAAGAAAGATTGCTGGTTCCTTGAAAGCAGTGATAAGAAACGGGGAAGTGAGCATGGAAGTGAAAAAGTTACTACATGACAGTATTGTGAAACGAACTCTAACGTATGGAAGTGAAGCTTGGACGTTGTTAGAAGGACACAAGTCAAGAGTGAGAGCAGTGGAAATGAGTTATTCAAGAGGAGCCTGTGGAGTCACATAGAGAGACAGGCTGACAAATGAGGAGATAAAGGAGCGTTGTGGTGTTGATGTGGATGTGATAGGAAGCGTTAGGAGAAACACACTGAGGTGGTTTGGCTATGTGGAGAGGATGGAGGATGAGAGACTGACGAGGAGAGTGTATGTGAGTTAGGTGGAGGGGGGGGGAGAGGGAGGGAGAGGCCGAGGATGAGATGGAGGGATGGGGTGGAGAGGCATATGAGAGAGGGGTGTGTGAGTTAGGAGCAGGGCAGTGAAATGGCGGGGGACAGGGCTACGTGGAGGCGATTTGTTTGTGGCCACCCCGTACGGGATTGAGGCGTCTGGCACTAGATAGATAGAAGATGGTTGGCAGAGGATTAGTGCCTCTCTCTGTGAAACAACTAATATACAAATGGCCACCCCTTATGGGATTATGGCATCTGGCTATAGATAGATAGATTTAGTGGGAGGTAGCAGTTCTCATCCTTCATGTGATGTAAAGCTGCCTTCAGGTAGCTCTACACTGAGTGATGAGCCAATTAGTGGTTTCCTGTAATATCCAGGCCAAGTTGAGTATGGCCAGCTTCGGTAGGCCATGCCAAGTTGAGCATGGCTAACCTGATTTGGCCAGGCCAGGCCAAGCATGGCCAGCTTAACTAGGCCAGATAAGCCAAGCATGGCCAGCTTGGGTAGGCCAGGCAAGCCAAGCATGGCCAGCTTGGGTAAGCCAGGACAAGCCAAACATGGCCAGCTTGGCTAGGTCAGGCAAAGCCAAATATGGTCAGCTTGGCTAGGCCAGGCCAAGCCAAGTATGGCCAGCCTGGATAGGTTAGGCTAAGCCAGGCTGTGCCAAGCATGTTCAGCCAGGCCAGTCATGCTAGGCCATGCCAGGTCAAGCAAGGCCCCAAGGCCAGACCAGACCGGAATTTGATTGCCTTCTCCATCTTTCCCTCTACGGTAAGTTCGTTCCCTCCCTTCTGATTTGGACCTTCAGTCCTTTCCTATTTTTCCTCCCTATTCATGTCCTCCTTCCTACAGAGCAACCATATTTTCCCTCTTATCCATCTTCCTGATGCCACAAGCCTTCTATTGTTCCTTCCACCCCTTTTCAGATCGTTCCTTCTCTCCCCCCTAATAGCCTTCTCTCGTTCCTCCTCCCCTTCCCTGATCTTTCCTTCTCTCTTTATATATTTACGACAGGTTCGAACCCTACAAAAATTGAGGGTGCTTTGTGGTACGATGTGTTTCTTTATGTGTCTCCCTTCTTCCCCCGTAGTCATACCTCCATACTCATATCCATCCTCGTCAAGCCTACCATTGCTTCCCTATCTCTTCCTTACTCTCTTTTTCCTTCCTTCTTTTTTTTTTTCTTCTGACGTACCCTTTATCCTTTCCTCATTTATTGTAGTATCTTTCATTTTTACTTTCTTCCTTATTCTCCTTTACCTCCATCCCTCACTCCGGGTCATTCACATGTACTCGTGTGATAGTGCAGTAGCTCTTCCCGAGGCTGTATCTTACTTCTTCTACAAAGTTTAATCCGTAGATACTTAACGCGTGCATCATGTGACGAATTGTCTGAATTAGATTTACTGGATATTATGACCTCAAGGAAAGTACTGTGTAACAACTACAGTTTCTCACATCACTGACTAGCAGTGTGGCAAATGTACAGGAATATGACCACGTATCCATTTCCAGCAGTGCCATTAAATAATAACTTCAAGCAATATTAAGCAGTGAAGTCCAAGCACACATCAGATCAGATCGGCTGCTGGTCGGGGAGGTAGCCTTTGCAACGGCCTCTCCTTTGACGTTAAAGTAAAAATGGAAGTGAGCAATCGGGAACATGGAGATTTTTCACCTCTTGCTTGTCATATGACTGCGGCCTTGCCAAGTGTTTAAGCACAAAACCATGTAAATTATTCTTTTAATAAAATTAATGTCAGTGCTTGCCAGTACCCTAATCTAGTGCGTTTTACCAGTTAGTTGGATAAACAAACGGGCTGTGTATTAATAATTAATGAACAGATGATGGGAGATGAAGCATGATATGACAAACCCCTCGCTTCCACTCATCTTTACACCATGCCCTATCTTCCCACAGCCTCTTTCACTTATGTCACGCCCTCTTTTTCAGCGTAGATTCTGCCGTATTCGAAGGTGATGTTGGTGTCCTAAACGATCCTGGAACGTGTGGAGTGTGACGAACTGGCGTGAAGGAAAGGTAGGTTGATTGTTTTGGTTGGTCTTTAAGACCTCGTTGTGAATAGAACTTTTGCTTTATTGTAGTTTTGTCAGGGTTTATTCAATCTAGTCCTCATGACATTTATAGAAGCGTGATTCTCCCTTTGGATTATTATTTGGGGAAGATATTAATAAATGATCTCAAGAATCAGCCACGCTTTATTGTAGCGTCACCATAGATGTTAATTACTGATTAACTGCAGTTTTATCTCCGTTGCCATATTGTACTTTTAATACTCACTCTAGTTTAGTGCTAGTGTTTGGTAGGTGTAAGAATAAGGTAACGGTACTGTACATTAGGCATACACACTTATATATAAGCCCAAGGTCAAGGGAAGTGCTTGCTATCCATCAAGTTATTAGCTCGTCTTTGTCATTCGCTTTAAGTTGGTATTCGCTTGAGTTTTATTTGCCTGACTGACACTTGCTGAAAGGGTAAATTTGGTCGTCTTTGACAATCCTTTGCTATTTATTGTTTTGCTTAGTTGTAGCAACAGAAAAACTTAAAACACAGAATATGGCGATCCACACCTTCCTCGTCTCCTACCCAGTGTCAGCATGTTCCTCGTCCCCCCTGTGCTAGCCTATTCTTCCTCCTCCTCCTCCCCCCCAGTGCCAGCCTCTTCCTCCCCAGTGCCAGTCCCTTCTTCCTTCTCCTCCCCAATGCCAACCTCTTCTTTGTCCTCCCCCTCCTCCGCAGTGCCAGCCCCTTCTTTCTCCACCCCCTCCTCCTCAGTGCCAGCCTCATCTTGTTCTTCCCCTGTTCCTGAACGCCAGCCTCTTCCTCCTTCTCCTTTTCCTTCTCAGTTCCAGCCTCTTGTTCCTCCTCCCCTTCGTCCTCAGTGCCAGCCTCTTCTTCCTCCTCCTCCTTTACCTTCTCAGTTCCAGCCTCTTTTTCCTCCTCCCCCTCCTCCCCAGTGCCATCCTCCTCCCCCTCCCCCTCCTCCTCCTCCTCCTCCTCCTCCTTCTCCTCCCCATTACCAACCTCCTCCTCCTCCTCCCCATTACCTTTAGGGATCAGTTAGTCAAAGCTAAAAGGCCAAGATCACATGACAAGGTTGACTTAAGCATTTTTATCCGATTTCGGTCAAACTTGGTGGAAGGACTTACTTAGAGTAAGGCAAAAGTAAAAGGGTTTTGATTTTGAGAAGTTAGACAGAGGTCAAGGTTGCAGGAAAAGGTCAAAGGTCGGGGTCACATGGCAAGATCAGCCTCATATTTTTGAACCGATCTGAATCAAAGTTAATGGAAGTGAAAAGGTTCAGGCAAGACAGAAGTAGATCAAACCAAGAGCAATGCATCGAAGTTGTATGACGCGGGTGTTGCACTGTTCGAATGCCTGTTATTATTATTATTATTATTATTATTATTATTACCACCACCACCACCACGACCACCACCACTACTATTATTACTACTACTACTACTACTATTACTACTACTACTGTATTAATATTATTATTATGATGATGATGATGATTACAGGTAACCATGACAGTGCTAATAATAACACCAACGTAACCCTCTCTCTCCTCCACCAGGCACCGCTGTCCCCTCTCGCTGTTGTCCAAGCTCCGCAGGTCACCGCCTCTTCCATCCACCGTATCATCGTATCTGAGGTCCTGTTTGTTGACTATAGGTAAAATTTGGTCATGGATGCAGTTGTGTTTTGTTGATATGGAAGATTCTGTACAGTGGTCCCTTCTTAATCGTCAGGGTTGGAGAACACGAACGCCAGGGAATCCAGAAGTTCCCCAATAATTTTCGCACTGTAAAAAGCTCCCTACAGTTTTAGTCTGAGCATATGATTACCTAAACATCGTTTGTATTGTTCATTCATTTTAAATAGGCGGAGATTTTAGCCCTATTTGCAGCCTATTTCACGTAGCTCAGTGGCAGAAAGACAGTACTGTGGTTCAGCATCCTTTCCATCGCTTTTCGTGACTAGAGGGAGATTTTAGCCCTTATGCAACTTATTTCACTTAGGTCAGTGGCAGAACATAACACCATGCTTGAATATTTTTTCCATGGCTCCTCTTCGTGACTGCCTTCATATTTTAGTGTTTAATTCTTGTTATAGCTCAAAAGTCAAGATGGAGAGATTACAATTTTGCGCCCAAAAGTGAACAGAGTGATGGTGCCCCAGAGCATGACTCTATGTTTGACTCTAAACATGTGTGAAGAGTATATTTGATGATTTACTAACACAGGTAGTTAATCCCAAAATACAATTAAACTAGTGTATTTTCAGATGGTGTATAAATCCGCGAATAAATTAAAGCTACAGATAAAGGCCTCTCAGATAGGAAGGGACCACTATATGAGCTGAATTGAACCTTATTATGTAAAAAGCATTTTCACACAAAATGTTACGTTCATGTGCATGAGAGCCAGTGTGGGTGAGGGTGTTGATATTACTGGCATTTTTTCCTTTACTCACTGAAGTAGGTGTAATGAACTGAACTGCATCATGTGATGAAAAGTAAAGACATACGGATATTGCTGTACTGAATGCCTCCCCACTTCAGTCCAATGATCTGTTTTTATTTTTCCTGTATCCACATGTCTTTATTCAGCTTTGGGGAGTCACAGGTTGAACTCAGTCTGTTTACTTGTGTCTGAGGCGCTGACGAGGAGCCTACATGTGGTGGCACTGTACACCCAGGGTGGGGAAGCTGCGGCGTCCACCTGAAAGCCGTTCCTCATATTTCCTGTACCTCGCCGTGAGAAGGACCCTGGTGTGACCCTGGCGAGGTGCTGCCTACCGCAAGGGGATGGGGGGGATCTATATATCGTGTATGTACTGTACTATACCTGTAGGATGGCCCCACAGAAGCAGTTGTTTACCTATAGTCGGGTCTGCTGAATGTTTCCACTTTAATAATGATAATGACGTGGCTAATCTTACCTCTGATATTCAGATATTATGTAAGTACTTGTTAATTACTCAAAAACACAAAATAAAGTTATCCAAACAATACTCTTTTTTCATTATCATCTGTAATCTTAAGTACTGGATAGAATGAAATGGTGGTTATTTTATTAATTAGCCTAAATAAAGATGGTTAGTAGTAGGTAATTAGCATAATTTAAAAATGAGGTTAAAAACTAAGGATAAAGATTAGGTATGCCAATATACAGGTGGTGAAGTATCTGAAAACTCCATTCTTGCTAGCTCCAGACGATTATATTATTAGGATACTTTTTTTTTTTCTCGGACGGGAAGGGTTACATAAAAACTTTCATTAAAAATCTCTTAAATACTAGATTTTTCCACAAGCTGAGTAAAATCGTCAGTAGGTAGCAAGAATAAATCTGCAATTCCCCTCAAATACGGATCCATTAGATTGGGTGCATGGCAGGCAAAATAGTTCAAATATATTCCAGCAGATGGCAGCACTAACAAAGGCAACTATAATAATAAAAAGGACAAGTGGCGCCATCTGTTGCGAGACCATTAAAACGTTCGAATAATTTCCACGAAAGGCCAACAGATGGAGCGACGGTTCAGGCCCTGCAGTTCAAATTACATACTGGTGGAGCCATCTACCAGGCTTAAAATATGTGACCCAGGAGGACGAGCCTGGCACTTAAAATAGAAAAGTGCCAATATCTCGAAAAGGGTGCATCTTAGAGCAAAACTGAGCAACGGTGACATATATTTTATATTCTAATATCTATTTTTTTACTACTCTATCCCGTCAGCTAGGTCCCATCACGATACCTTTGCAGGGAAATGGGTAAAAGTAGGTCCAATTTTTTAATCTGGCATTTTAGAGAAAACCTGAAGAGATACTTAGCTCCAAATGAATCTGGTAGTAGATCTCGGTGTTATTTAAAAATGGTATCCTCGATTTTTCCTCTAAATGCCCGGGTTCGAAAGGTATAATAGGGAGAAAAACAAATGGAAAATTAAGTCTACGGGTGTTTCACACCTCTTTTCAGACTTTTCCTTCCATATGATCTCGTTTTTTTATGAATTTTAACTAGAGAAGCGAAATAGGAAATGTTGTGAGAGAGGCATACCCCTTGTAGGTAAAAAGGTAAATAGGTCTATTGGTGAAGAGACATTTTAGAGGAAAGGCAAGGAGATATTTGTCCAAGGGTGGAACCTCCAATAGGTCTGGTCTTTTACTACGTACAGCCTGGTGGTGGGATAGGTAGAATAGGGCTGACAAATAACTGCTTTACCTACAAGGGGTACGCCTCTTCCTCCAGACTTCCTATTTCGGCTTAAAATCCATGAAGAAACGAGGTCAGATGAAAGTAGACGTCTTCAAGGAGGCGTGATACACCCGTAGACTTTCTCAGCGTACCTTCTCCCTATTATACCTATCGAACCCCAGCATTTACAGGAAAAATCGTGGATACCATTTTTAGATAAAACCAAGATCTATTACCAGATGGATTTTGGGCTAAATAACTCTTCTGGTTTTCTCTAAAATGCCAGATTAAAAAATGTGACCCATTTTTACCTATTTCCCTGCAGAGGTATCGTGATGAGACCTAGCTCACGGGCTAGAGCAGTAAAAAATAAGTCATAGTTGACAATAACGGCCGTCGACGTCGCTCCGTTTTGCTCTAGAATGCACCGTTCTCGAGATATGGGCACTTTTGTGTTTTTCAGTGCTATGCTGTGCTGGTGCGCAAGTAAGGTACTAGAGGCGCCATCTACCAGGCTTAAAATCTGTGGCCCAGGAGAGCCTGAAAACACAAAAGTGCCCATATCTCGAAAACGGTATATTTTAGAGCAAAACGGAGCGACGTCGACGGCCGTTTTATCAATTACGACCTATTTTTGGCTGCTCTAGCCCGTGAGCTAGGTCTCATCACGATACCTTTGCAGGGAAATGGGTAAAAGTAGGTCCAGTTTTTTAATCAGGCATTTTAGAGAAAACCAGAAAAGATTTTTAGTTCCAAATGAATCTGGTAGTAGATCTCGGTGTTATTTAAAAATGGTATCCTCGATTTTTCCTCTTAATGCCGGGGTTCGAAAGGTATAATAGGGAGAAAAACAAATGGAAAATTAAGTCTACGGGTGTTTCACACCTCTTTTCAGACTTTTCCTTCCATATGATCTCGTTTTTTTATGAATTTTAACTAGAGAAGCGAAATAGGAAATGTTGTGAGAGAGGCATACCCCTTGTAGGTAAAAAGGTAAATAGGTCTATTGGTGAAGAGACATTTTAGAGGAAAGGCAAGGAGATATTTGTCCAAGGGTGGAACCTCCAATAGGTCTGGTCTTTTACTACGTACAGCCTGGTGGTGGGATAGGTAGAATAGGGCTGACAAATAACTGCTTTACCTACAAGGGGTACGCCTCTTCCTCACCAGATTTCCTATTTCGGCTTAAAATCCATGAAGAAACGAGGTCAGATGAAAGTAGACGTCTTCAAGGAGGCGTGATACACCCGTAGACTTTCTCAGCGTACCTTCTCCCTATTATACCTATCGAACCCCAGCATTTACAGGAAAAATCGTGGATATCATTTTTAGATAAAACCAAGATCTATTACCAGATGGATTTTGGGCTAAATAACTCTTCTGGTTTTCTCTAAAATGCCAGATTAAAAAATGTGACCCATTTTTACCTATTTCCCTGCAGAGGTATCGTGATGAGACCTAGCTCACGGGCTAGAGCAGTAAAAAATAAGTCATCGTTGACAATAACGGCCGTCGACGTCGCTCCGTTTTGCTCTAGAATGCACCGTTCTCGAGATATGGGCACTTTTGTGTTTTTCAGTGCTATGCTGTGCTGGTGCGCAAGTAAGGTACTAGAGGCGCCATCTACCAGGCTTAAAATCTGTGGCCCAGGAGAGCCTGAAAACACAAAAGTGCCCATATCTCGAAAACGGTATATTTTAGAGCAAAACGGAGCGACGTCGACGGCCGTTTTATCAATTACGACCTATTTTTGGCTGCTCTAGCCCGTGAGCTAGGTCTCATCACGATACCTTTGCAGGGAAATGGGTAAAAGTAGGTCCAGTTTTTTAATCAGGCATTTTAGAGAAAACCAGAAAAGATTTTTAGTTCCAAATGAATCTGGTAGTAGATCTCGGTGTTATTTAAAAATGGTATCCTCGATTTTTCCTCTTAATGCCGGGGTTCGAAAGGTATAATAGGGAGAAAAACAAATGGAAAATTAAGTCTACGGGTGTTTCACACCTCTTTTCAGACATTTCCTTCCATCTGATCTTCGTTTTTTATGGATTTTAACTAGAGAAACGAAATAGGAAATGTTGTGAGAGGCATACCCCTTGTAGGTAAATAGGTAAATAGGTCTTTTGGTGAAGAGACATTTTAGAGGAAAAGCAAGGAACCTCCAATAGGTCTGGTCTTTTACAATAGGTCCTGGTCTTTTACTACGTAGAACCTAGGCTGAACAGATAGGGCTGACAAATACCTGCTTCACCTACAAGGGGTACGCATCTTCCACCAGATTTCCTATTTCGGTTTAAAATCCATGAAGAAACGAGGTCAGATGAAAGTAGACGTCTTAAAGGAGGCGTGATACACCCGTAGACTTTCTCAGCGTACCTTCTCCCTATTATACCTATAGAACCCCAGCATTTACAGGAAAAATCGTGGATACCATTTTTAGGTAAAACCAAGATCTATTACCAGATGGATTTTGGGCTAAATAACTCTTCTGGTTTTCTCTAAAATGCCAGATTAAAAAATGTGACCCATTTTTACCCATTTCCCTGCAGAGGTATCGTGATGAGACCTAGCTCACGGGCTAGAGCAGTAAAAATTAGGTTGTTGTTCATAAAACGGCCGTCGACGTCGCTCCGTTTTGCTCTAGAATGCACCGTTCTCGAGATATGGGCACTTTTGTGTTTTTCAGGCTCTCCCGGGCCACAGATTTTAAGCCTGGTAGATGGCGCCATCTAGTACCTTAAAATCTGTGCGCCCAGCACAGCATAGCACTGAAAAACACAAAAGTGCCCATATCTCGAGAACGGTGCATTTTAGAGCAAAACGGAGCGACGTCGACGGCCGTTCTATCAGCTATGACCTATTTTTTACTGCTCTAGCCCGTGAGCTAGGTCTCATCACGATACCTTTGCAGGGAAATGGGTAAATGTAGGTCCAATTTTTTAATCTGGCATTTTAGAGAAATCCTGAAGAGATACTTAGCTCCAAATGAATCTGGTAGTAGATCTCGGTGTTATTTAAAAATGGTATCCTCGATTTTTCCTCTAAATGCCGGGGTTCGAAAGGTATAATAGGGAGAAAAACAAATGGAAAATTAAGTCTACGGGTGTTTCACACCTTCTTTCAGACTTTTCCTTCCATCTGATCTCGTTTTTTTATGAATTTTAACTAGAGAAGCGAAATAGGAAATGTTGTGAGAGAGGCATACCCCTTGTAGGTAAAAAGGTAAATAGATCTATTGGTGAAGAGACATTTTAGAGGAAAGGCAAGGAGATATTTGTCCAAGGGTGGAACCTCCAATAGGTCTGGTCTTTTACTAGGTACAACCTGGTGGTGGGATAGGTAGAATAGGGCTGACAAATAACTGCTTTACCTACAAGGGGTACGCCTCTTCCTCCAGACTTCCTATTTTGGCTTAAAATCCATGAAGAAACGAGATCAGATGAAAGTAGACGTCTCAAAGGAGGCGTGAAACACCCGTAGACTTTCTCAGCGTTTTTCTCCCTATTATACCTATAGAACCCCAGCATTTACAGCAAAAATCGTGCATATCATTTTTAGATAAAACCAAGATACATTACCAGATGGATTTTGGGCTAAATAACTCTTCTGGTTTTCTCTAAAATGCCAGATTAAAAATGTGACCCATTTACCCATTTCCCTGCAGAGGTATCGTGATGAGACCTAGCTCACGGGCTAGAGCAGTAAAAAATAGGTCATAGTTGATAAAACGCCGTCGACGTCGCTCCGTTTTCCTCTAGAATGCACCGTTCTCGAGATATGGGCACTTTTGTGTTTTTCAGTGCTATGCTGTGCTGGTGCCACAGATTTTAAGCCTGGTAGATGGCGCCATCTACCAGGCTTAAAATCTGTGGCCAGCACAGCATAGCACTGAAAAACACAAAAGTGCCCATATCTCGAGAACGGTGCATTTTAGAGCAAAACGGAGCGACGTCGACGGCCGTTCTATCAACTATGAACTATTTTTTACTGCTGTAGCCCGTGAGCTAGGTCTCATCACGATACCTTCGAAGGGAAATGGGTAAATGTAGGTCCAATTTTTTAATCAGGCATTTTAGAGAAAACCAGAAGAGATTTTTAGCTCCAAATGAATCTGGTAGTAGATCTCGGTGTTATTTAAAAATGGTATCCTCGATTTTTCCTCTAAATGCCGGGGTTCGAAAGGTATAATAGGGAGAAAAAAAGATGGAAAATTAAGTCTACGGGTGTTTCACACCTCTTTTCAGACATTTCCTTCCATCTGATCTCGTTTTTTTATGGATTTTAACAAGAGAAACGAAATAGGAAATGTTGTGAGAGAGAGGCATACCCCTTGTAGGTAAATAGGTCTATTGGTGAAGAGACATTTTAGAGGAAATGCAGGTAGATATTTGTCCAAGGGTTGAACCTCCAATAGGTCTGGTCTTTTACTACGTACAACCTGGTGGTGGGATAGGTAGAATAGGGCTGACAAATACCTGCTTTACCTACAAGGGGTACGCATCTCTTCCTCCAGATTTCCTATTTTGGCTTAAAATCCATGAAGAAACGAGATCAGATGAAAGTAGACGTCTTAAGGCGTGAAACACCCGTAGACTTTCTCAGCGTGTCTTCTCCTATTATACCTATAGAACCCCAGCATTTACAGGAAAAATCGTGGATATCATTTTTAGATAAAACCAAGATCCATTACCAGATGGATTTTGGGCTAAATAACTCTTCTGGTTTTCTCTAAAATGCCAGATTAAAAAATGTGACCCATTTTTACATTTCCCTGCAGAGGTATGATGAGACCTAGCTCACGGGCTAGAGCAATAGGTCATACTTGATAAAATGATACCAGCGACGCGGCCGCTCCGTTTTCCTCTAGAATGCACCGTTCTCGAGATATGGGCACTTTTGTGTTTTCAGGCTCTGCTGTGCCACAGATTTTAAGCCTGGTAGATGGCGCCATCTACCAGGCTTACTTGCGCTCCAGCACAGCATAGCACTGAAAAACACAAAAGTGCCCATATCTCGAAAACGGTGCATTTTAGAGCAAAACGGAGCGACGTCCGACGGTCGTTCTATCAACTATGACCTATTTTTTACTGCTCTAGCCCGTGAGCTAGGTCTCATCACGATACCTTCGAAGGGAAATGGGTAAATGTAGGTCCAATTTTTTAATCTGGCATTTTAGAGAAAACCTGAAGAGATACTTAGCTCCAAATGAATCTGGTAGTAGATCTCGGTGTTATTTAAAAATGGTATCCTCGATTTTTCCTCTAAATGCCGGGGTTCGAAAGGTATAATAGGGAGAAAAACAAAAGGAAAATTAAGTCTACGGGTGTTTCACACCTCTTTTCAGACTTTTCCTTCCATATGATCTCGTTTTTTTATGAATTTTAACTAGAGAAGCGAAATAGGAAATGTTGTGAGAGAGGCATACCCCTTGTAGGTAAAAAGGTAAATAGATCTATTGGTGAAGAGACATTTTAGAGGAAAGGCAAGGAGATATTTGTCCAAGGGTGGAACCTCCAATAGGTCTGGTCTTTTACTAGGTACAACCTGGTGGTGGGATAGGTAGAATAGGGCTGACAAATAACTGCTTTACCTACAAGGGGTACGCCTCTTCCTCCAGACTTCCTATTTTGGCTTAAAATCCATGAAGAAACGAGGTCAGATGAAAGTAGACGTCTCAAAGGAGGCGTGATACACCCGTAGACTTTCTCAGCGTGTCTTCTCCCTATTATACCTATCGAACCCCAGCATTTACAGGAAAAATCGTGGATATCATTTTTAGATAAAACCAAGATCCATTACCAGATGGATTTTGGGCTAAATAACTCTTCTGGTTTTCTCTAAAATGCCAGATTAAAAAATGTGACCCATTTTACCCATTTCCCTGCAGAGGTATCGTGATGAGACCTAGCTCACGGGCTAGAGCAGTAAAAAATAGGTCATAGTTGATAAATCGGGCGTCGACGTTGCTCCGTTTCGCTCTAAAATGCACCGTTTTAGAGATATGGGCACTTTTGTGTTTGTCAGTGCTATACTGTGCTGGGGCGCACAGTAAGGTACTAGATGGCGCCATCTACCAGGCTTAAAATCTGTGCGCCCAGCACAGCATAGCACTGAAAACACAAAAGTGCCCATATCTCGAGAACGGTGCATTTTAGAGGAAAACGGAGCGACGACGACGGCCGTCTTATTAATTTTGACCTATTTTTTACTGCTCTAGCCCGTGAGCTAGGTCTCATCACGATACCTTTGCAGGGAAATGGGTAAATGTAGGTCCAATTTTTAATCTGGCATTTTAGAGAAAACCAGAAGAGATTTTTAGCTCCAAATCAATCTGGTACTAGAACTCGCTGTTATTTAAAAAAGGAATCATAGAATTTACCTCTAAAAGCAGTGGTTCGAAAGATATAATAGGCTGAAAAACAAAAGTAAACTGAAGTCTACGTGTGTTTCACACCTCTTTTCAGACATTTCCTTCCATCTGATCTCGTTTTTTTATGTATTTTAACTTGAGATGCGTAATAGTATTTGTTGTGAGAGAGGATTACCCATTGTACTTAAAAAGGTAAATAGCTCTATTGTTGTATATACATTTTATTGGAAAGGCAAGTAGATATTTGTCCAAGGATGGAACCTCCAATAGGTCTGGTCTTTTACTACGTACAACCTGGTGGTGGGATAGGTAGAATAGGGCTGACAAATACCTGCTTCACCTACAAGGGGTACGCCTCTTCCACCAGACTTCCTATTTCGGTTTAAAATCCATGAAGAAACGAGGTCAGATGAAAGTAGACGTCTTAAAGGAGGCGTGATACACCCGTAGACTTTCTCAGCGTACCTTCTCCCTATTATACCTATCGAACCCCAGCATTTACAGGAAAAATCGTGGATACCATTTTTAGATAAAACCAAGATCTATTACCAGATGGATTTTGGGCTAAATAACTCTTCTGGTTTTCTCTAAAATGCCAGATTAAAAATGTGACCCATTTTTACCCATTTCCCTGCAGAGGTATCGTGATGAGACCTAGCTCACGGGCTAGAGCAGTAAAAAATAGGACATAGTTGATAAAACGGGCCGACGTCGCTCCGTTTTACTCTAGAATTCACCCTTAACGAGATATGGGGACTTTTTTGTTTTCAGTGCTATGCTGTGCTGGTGCCACAGATTTTAAGCCTGGTAGATGGCGCCATCTACCAGGCTTAAAATCTTGCGCTCCAGCACAGCATAGCACTGAAAAACACAAAAGTGCCCATATCTCGAGAACGGTGCATTTTAGAGCAAAACGGAGCGACGTCGACGGCCGTTCTATCAGCTATGACCTATTTTTTACTGCTCTAGCCCGTGAGCTAGGTCTCATCACGATACCTTCGAAGGGAAATGGGTAAATGTAGGTCCAATTTTTTAATCTGGCATTTTAGAGAAAACCTGAAGAGATACTTAGCTCCAAATGAATCTGGTAGTAGATCTCGGTGTTATTTAAAAATGGTATCCTCGATTTTTCCTCTAAATGCCGGGGTTCGAAAGGTATAATAGGGAGAAAAACAAATGGAAAATTAAGTCTACGGGTGTTTCACACCTCTTTTCAGACTTTTCCTTCCATATGATCTCGTTTTTTTATGAATTTTAACTAGAGAAGCGAAATAGGAAATGTTGTGAGAGAGGCATACCCCTTGTAGGTAAAAAGGTAAATAGGTCTATTGGTGAAGAGACATTTTAGAGGAAAGGCAAGGAGATATTTGTCCAAGGGTGGAACCTCCAATAGGTCTGGTCTTTTACTACGTACAACCTGGTGGTGGGATAGGTAGAATAGGGCTGACAAATAACTGCTTTACCTACAAGGGGTACGCCTCTTCCTCCAGACTTCCTATTTTGGCTTAAAATCCATGAAGAAACGAGATCAGATGAAAGTAGACGTCTCAAAGAAGGCGTGAAACACCCGTAGACTTTCTCAGCGTGTCTTCTCCCTATTATACCTATCGAACCCCAGCATTTACAGGAAAAATCGTGGATATCATTTTTAGATAAAACCAAGATCCATTACCAGATGGATTTTGGGCTAAATAACTCTTCTGGTTTTCTCTAAAATGCCAGATTAAAAAATGTGACCCATTTTTACCCATTTCCCTGCAGAGGTATGGTGATGAGACCTAGCTCACGGGCTAGAGCAGTAAAAAATAGGTTATATTTGATAAAATCGGCCGTCGACGTCGCTCCGTTTTGCTCTAAAATGCGCCGTTCTCGAGATATGGGCACTTTTGTGTTTTTCAGTGCTATGCTGTGCTGGTGCGCACAGATTTTAAGGTACTAGATGGCGCCATCTACCAGGCTTAAAATCTTGCGCCCAGCACAGAGCCTGAAAACACAAAAGTGCCCATATCTCGAAAACGGTATATTTTAGAGCAAAACGGAGCGACGTCGACGGCCGTTTTATCAACTATGACCTATTTTTGGCTGCTTTAGCCCGTGAGCTAGGTCTCATCACGATACCTTTGCAGGGAAATGGGTAAAAGTAGGTCCAGTTTTTTAATCAGGCATTTTAGAGAAAACCAGAAAAGATTTTTAGCTCCAAATGAATCTGGTAGTAGATCTCGGTGTTATTTAAAAATGGTATCCTCGATTTTTCCTCTTAATGCCGGGGTTCGAAAGGTATAATAGGGAGAAAAACAAATGGAAAATTAAGTCTACGGGTGTTTCACACCTCTTTTCAGACATTTCCTTCCATCTGATCTTCGTTTTTTATGGATTTTAACTAGAGAAACGAAATAGGAAATGTTGTGAGAGGCATACCCCTTGTAGGTAAATAGGTAAATAGGTCTTTTGGTGAAGAGACATTTTAGAGGAAATGCAGGTAGATAGTTGTCCAAGGATTGAACCTCCAATAGGTCTGGTCTTTTACTACGTACAACCTGGTGGTGGGATAGGTAGAATAGGGCTGACAAATACCTGCTTCACCTACAAGGGGTACGCATCTTCCACCAGATTTCCTATTTCGGTTTATAATCCATGAAGAAACGAGGTCAGATGAAAGTAGACGTCTTAAAGGAGGCGTGATACACCCGTAGACTTTCTCAGCGTACCTTCTCCCTATTATACCTATAGAACCCCAGCATTTACAGGAAAAATCGTGGATACCATTTTTAGGTAAAACCAAGATCTATTACCAGATGGATTTTGGGCTAAATAACTCTTCTGGTTTTCTCTAAAATGCCAGATTAAAAAATGTGACCCATTTTTACCCATTTCCCTGCAGAGGTATCGTGATGAGACCTAGCTCACGGGCTAGAGCAGTAAAAAATAGGACATAGTTGATAAAACGGCCGTCGACGTCGCTCCGTTTTCCTCTAGAATGCACCGTTCTCGAGATATGGGCACTTTTGTGTTTTCAGGCTCTCCCGGGCCACAGATTTTAAGCCTGGTAGATGGCGCCTCGAGTACCTTACTTGCGCTCCAGCACAGCATAGCACTGAAAAACACAAAAGTGCCCATATCTCGAGAACGGTGCATTTTAGAGCAAAACGGAGCGACGTCGACGGCCGTTCTATCAACTATGACCTATTTTTTACTGCTCTAGCCCGTGAGCTAGGTCTCATCACGATACCTTCGAAGGGAAATGGGTAAATGTAGGTCCAATTTTTAATCTGGCATTTTAGAGAAAACCTGAAGAGATACTTAGCTCCAAATGAATCTGGTAGTAGATCTCGGTGTTATTTAAAAATGGTATCCTCGATTTTTCCTCTAAATGCCGGGGTTCGAAAGGTATAATAGGGAGAAAAACAGATGGAAAATTAAGTCTACGGGTGTTTCACACCTCTTTTCAGACTTTTCCTTCCATATGATCTCGTTTTTTTATGAATTTTAACTAGAGAAGCGAAATAGGAAATGTTGTGAGAGAGGCATACCCCTTGTAGGTAAAAAGGTAAATAGGTCTATTGGTGAAGAGACATTTTAGAGGAAAGGCAAGGAGATATTTGTCCAAGGGTGGAACCTCCAATAGGTCTGGTCTTTTACTACGTACAACCTGGTGGTGGGATAGGTAGAATAGGGCTGACAAATAACTGCTTTACCTACAAGGGGTACGCCTCTTCCTCCAGACTTCCTATTTTGGCTTAAAATCCATGAAGAAACGAGATCAGATGAAAGTAGACGTCTCAAAGAAGGCGTGAAACACCCGTAGACTTTCTCAGCGTGTCTTCTCCCTATTATACCTATCGAACCCCAGCATTTACAGGAAAAATCGTGGATATCATTTTTAGATAAAACCAAGATCCATTACCAGATGGATTTTGGGCTAAATAACTCTTCTGGTTTTCTCTAAAATGCCAGATTAAAAAATGTGACCCATTTTTACCCATTTCCCTGCAGAGGTATGGTGATGAGACCTAGCTCACGGGCTAGAGCAGTAAAAAATAGGTCATACTTGATTAAATCGGCCGTCGACGTCGCTCCGTTTTGCTCTAAAATGCGCCGTTCTCGAGATATGGGCACTTTTGTGTTTTTCAGTGCTATGCTGTGCTGGTGCGCAAGTAAGGTACTAGAGGCGCCATCTACCAGGCTTAAAATCTGTGGCCCGGGAGAGCCTGAAAACACAAAAGTGCCCATATCTCGAAAACGGTATATTTTAGAGCAAAACGGAGCGACGTCGACGGCCGTTTTATCAACTATGACCTATTTTTGACTGCTTTAGCCCGTGAGCTAGGTCTCATCACGATACCTTTGCAGGGAAATGGGTAAAAGTAGGTCCAGTTTTTTAATCAGGCATTTTAGAGAAAACCAGAAAAGATTTTTAGCTCCAAATGAATCTGGTAGTAGATCTCGGTGTTATTTAAAAATGGTATCCTCGATTTTTCCTCTTAATGCCGGGGTTCGAAAGGTATAATAGGGAGAAGAAAAAAAGAAAAATTAAGTCTACGGGTGTTTCACACCTCTTTTCAGACATTTCCTTCCATCTGATCTTTTTTTATGGATTTTAACAAGAGAAACGAAATAGGAAATGTTGTGAGAGAGAGGCATACCCCTTGTAGGTAAATAGGTCTTTTGGTGAAGAGACATTTTAGAGGAAATGCAGGTAGATAGTTGTCCAAGGATTGAACCTCCAATAGGTCTGGTCTTTTACTACGTACAACCTGGTGGTGGGATAGGTAGAATAGGGCTGACAAATACCTGCTTCACCTACAAGGGGTACGCATCTTCCACCAGATTTCCTATTTCGGTTTATAATCCATGAAGAAACGAGGTCAGATGAAAGTAGACGTCTTAAAGGAGGCGTGATACACCCGTAGACTTTCTCAGCGTACCTTCTCCCTATTATACCTATAGAACCCCAGCATTTACAGGAAAAATCGTGGATACCATTTTTAGGTAAAACCAAGATCTATTACCAGATGGATTTTGGGCTAAATAACTCTTCTGGTTTTCTCTAAAATGCCAGATTAAAAAATGTGACCCATTTTTACCCATTTCCCTGCAGAGGTATCGTGATGAGACCTAGCTCACGGGCTAGAGCAGTAAAAAATAGGACATAGTTGATAAAACGGCCGTCGACGTCGCTCCGTTTTCCTCTAGAATGCACCGTTCTCGAGATATGGGCACTTTTGTGTTTTCAGGCTCTCCCGGGCCACAGATTTTAAGCCTGGTAGATGGCGCCTCGAGTACCAGGCTTAAAATCTTGCGCTCCAGCACAGCATAGCACTGAAAAACACAAAAGTGCCCATATCTCGAGAACGGTGCATTTTAGAGCAAAACGGAGCGACGTCGACGGCCGTTCTATCAACTATGACCTATTTTTTACTGCTCTAGCCCGTGAGCTAGGTCTCATCACGATACCTTCGAAGGGAAATGGGTAAATGTAGGTCCAATTTTTTAATCTGGCATTTTAGAGAAAACCTGAAGAGATACTTAGCTCCAAATGAATCTGGTAGTAGATCTCGGTGTTATTTAAAAATGGTATCCTCGATTTTTCCTCTAAATGCCGGGGTTCGAAAGGTATAATAGGGAGAAAAACAGATGGAAAATTAAGTCTACGGGTGTTTCACACCTCTTTTCAGACTTTTCCTTCCATATGATCTCGTTTTTTTATGAATTTTAACTAGAGAAGCGAAATAGGAAATGTTGTGAGAGAAGAGGCATACCCCTTGTAGGTAAAAAGGTAAATAGGTCTATTGGTGAAGAGACATTTTAGAGGAAAGGCAAGGAGATATTTGTCCAAGGGTGGAACCTCCAATAGGTCTGGTCTTTTACTACGTACAACCTGGTGGTGGGATAGGTAGAATAGGGCTGACAAATAACTGCTTTACCTACAAGGGGTACGCCTCTTCCTCCAGACTTCCTATTTTGGCTTAAAATCCATGAAGAAACGAGATCAGATGAAAGTAGACGTCTCAAAGAAGGCGTGAAACACCCGTAGACTTTCTCAGCGTGTCTTCTCCCTATTATACCTATCGAACCCCAGCATTTACAGGAAAAATCGTGGATATCATTTTTAGATAAAACCAAGATCCATTACCAGATGGATTTTGGGCTAAATAACTCTTCTGGTTTTCTCTAAAATGCCAGATTAAAAAATGTGACCCATTTTTACCCATTTCCCTGCAGAGGTATGGTGATGAGACCTAGCTCACGGGCTAGAGCAGTAAAAAGTAGGTCATACTTGATTCAATCGGCCGTCGACGTCGCTCCGTTTTGCTCTAAAATGCGCCGTTCTCGAGATATGGGCACTTTTGTGTTTTTCAGTGCTATGCTGTGCTGGTGCGCAAGTAAGGTACTAGAGGCGCCATCTACCAGGCTTAAAATCTGTGGCCCGGGAGAGCCTGAAAACACAAAAGTGCCCATATCTCGAAAACGGTATATTTTAGAGCAAAACGGAGCGACGTCGACGGCCGTTTTATCAACTATGACCTATTTTTGACTGCTTTAGCCCGTGAGCTAGGTCTCATCACGATACCTTTGCAGGGAAATGGGTAAAAGTAGGTCCAGTTTTTTAATCAGGCATTTTAGAGAAAACCAGAAAAGATTTTTAGCTCCAAATGAATCTGGTAGTAGATCTCGGTGTTATTTAAAAATGGTATCCTCGATTTTTCCTCTTAATGCCGGGGTTCGAAAGGTATAATAGGGAGAAGAAAAAAAGAATAATTAAGTCTACGGGTGTTTCACACCTCTTTTCAGACATTTCCTTCCATCTGATCTTTTTTTATGGATTTTAACAAGAGAAACGAAATAGGAAATGTTGTGAGAGAGAGGCATACCCCTTGTAGGTAAATAGGTCTTTTGGTGAAGAGACATTTTAGAGGAAATGCAGGTAGATAGTTGTCCAAGGATTGAACCTCCAATAGGTCTGGTCTTTTACTACGTACAACCTGGTGGTGGGATAGGTAGAATAGGGCTGACAAATACCTGCTTCACCTACAAGGGGTACGCATCTTCCACCAGATTTCCTATTTCGGTTTATAATCCATGAAGAAACGAGGTCAGATGAAAGTAGACGTCTTAAAGGAGGCGTGATACACCCGTAGACTTTCTCAGCGTACCTTCTCCCTATTATACCTATAGAACCCCAGCATTTACAGGAAAAATCGTGGATACCATTTTTAGGTAAAACCAAGATCTATTACCAGATGGATTTTGGGCTAAATAACTCTTCTGGTTTTCTCTAAAATGCCAGATTAAAAAATGTGACCCATTTTTACCCATTTCCCTGCAGAGGTATCGTGATGAGACCTAGCTCACGGGCTAGAGCAGTAAAAAATAGGACATAGTTGATAAAACGGCCGTCGACGTCGCTCCGTTTTGCTCTAGAATGCACCGTTCTCGAGATATGGGCACTTTTGTGTTTTCAGGCTCTCCCGGGCCACAGATTTTAAGCCTGGTAGATGGCGCCTCGAGTACCTTACTTGCGCTCCAGCACAGCATAGCACTGAAAAACACAAAAGTGCCCATATCTCGAGAACGGTGCATTTTAGAGCAAAACGGAGCGACGTCGACGGCCGTTCTATCAACTATGACCTATTTTTTACTGCTCTAGCCCGTGAGCTAGGTCTCATCACGATACCTTCGAAGGGAAATGGGTAAATGTAGGTCCAATTTTTTAATCTGGCATTTTAGAGAAAACCTGAAGAGATACTTAGCTCCAAATGAATCTGGTAGTAGATCTCGGTGTTATTTAAAAATGGTATCCTCGATTTTTCCTCTAAATGCCGGGGTTCGAAAGGTATAATAGGGAGAAAAACAGATGGAAAATTAAGTCTACGGGTGTTTCACACCTCTTTTCAGACTTTTCCTTCCATATGATCTCGTTTTTTTATGAATTTTAACTAGAGAAGCGAAATAGGAAATGTTGTGAGAGAGGCATACCCCTTGTAGGTAAAAAGGTAAATAGGTCTATTGGTGAAGAGACATTTTAGAGGAAAGGCAAGGAGATATTTGTCCAAGGGTGGAACCTCCAATAGGTCTGGTCTTTTACTACGTACAACCTGGTGGTGGGATAGGTAGAATAGGGCTGACAAATAACTGCTTTACCTACAAGGGGTACGCCTCTTCCTCCAGACTTCCTATTTTGGCTTAAAATCCATGAAGAAACGAGATCAGATGAAAGTAGACGTCTCAAAGAAGGCGTGAAACACCCGTAGACTTTCTCAGCGTGTCTTCTCCCTATTATACCTATCGAACCCCAGCATTTACAGGAAAAATCGTGGATATCATTTTTAGATAAAACCAAGATCCATTACCAGATGGATTTTGGGCTAAATAACTCTTCTGGTTTTCTCTAAAATGCCAGATTAAAAAATGTGACCCATTTTTACCCATTTCCCTGCAGAGGTATGGTGATGAGACCTAGCTCACGGGCTAGAGCAGTAAAAAATAGGTCACACTTGATAAAATCGGCCGTCGACGTCGCTCCGTTTTGCTCTAAAATGCACCGTTCTCGAGATATGGGCACTTTTGTGTTTTTCAGTGCTATGCTGTGCTGGTGCGCAAGTAAGGTACTAGAGGCGCCATCTACCAGGCTTAAAATCTGTGGCCCGGGAGAGCCTGAAAACACAAAAGTGCCCATATCTCGAAAACGGTATATTTTAGAGCAAAACGGAGCGACGTCGACGGCCGTTTTATCAACTATGACCTATTTTTGGCTGCTTTAGCCCGTGAGCTAGGTCTCATCACGATACCTTTGCAGGGAAATGGGTAAAAGTAGGTCCAGTTTTTTAATCAGGCATTTTAGAGAAAACCAGAAAAGATTTTTAGCTCCAAATGAATCTGGTAGTAGATCTCGGTGTTATTTAAAAATGGTATCCTCGATTTTTCCTCTTAATGCCGGGGTTCGAAAGGTATAATAGGGAGAAGAAAAAAAGAAAAATTAAGTCTACGGGTGTTTCACACCTCTTTTCAGACATTTCCTTCCATCTGATCTTTTTTTATGGATTTTAACAAGAGAAACGAAATAGGAAATGTTGTGAGAGAGAGGCATACCCCTTGTAGGTAAATAGGTCTTTTGGTGAAGAGACATTTTAGAGGAAATGCAGGTAGATAGTTGTCCAAGGATTGAACCTCCAATAGGTCTGGTCTTTTACTACGTACAACCTGGTGGTGGGATAGGTAGAATAGGGCTGACAAATACCTGCTTCACCTACAAGGGGTACGCATCTTCCACCAGATTTCCTATTTCGGTTTATAATCCATGAAGAAACGAGGTCAGATGAAAGTAGACGTCTTAAAGGAGGCGTGATACACCCGTAGACTTTCTCAGCGTACCTTCTCCCTATTATACCTATAGAACCCCAGCATTTACAGGAAAAATCGTGGATACCATTTTTAGGTAAAACCAAGATCTATTACCAGATGGATTTTGGGCTAAATAACTCTTCTGGTTTTCTCTAAAATGCCAGATTAAAAAATGTGACCCATTTTTACCCATTTCCCTGCAGAGGTATCGTGATGAGACCTAGCTCACGGGCTAGAGCAGTAAAAAATAGGACATAGTTGATAAAACGGCCGTCGACGTCGCTCCGTTTTGCTCTAGAATGCACCGTTCTCGAGATATGGGCACTTTTGTGTTTTCAGGCTCTCCCGGGCCACAGATTTTAAGCCTGGTAGATGGCGCCTCGAGTACCTTACTTGCGCTCCAGCACAGCATAGCACTGAAAAACACAAAAGTGCCCATATCTCGAGAACGGTGCATTTTAGAGCAAAACGGAGCGACGTCGACGGCCGTTCTATCAACTATGACCTATTTTTTACTGCTCTAGCCCGTGAGCTAGGTCTCATCACGATACCTTCGAAGGGAAATGGGTAAATGTAGGTCCAATTTTTTAATCTGGCATTTTAGAGAAAACCTGAAGAGATACTTAGCTCCAAATGAATCTGGTAGTAGATCTCGGTGTTATTTAAAAATGGTATCCTCGATTTTTCCTCTAAATGCCGGGGTTCGAAAGGTATAATAGGGAGAAAAACAGATGGAAAATTAAGTCTACGGGTGTTTCACACCTCTTTTCAGACTTTTCCTTCCATATGATCTCGTTTTTTTATGAATTTTAACTAGAGAAGCGAAATAGGAAATGTTGTGAGAGAGGCATACCCCTTGTAGGTAAAAAGGTAAATAGGTCTATTGGTGAAGAGACATTTTAGAGGAAAGGCAAGGAGATATTTGTCCAAGGGTGGAACCTCCAATAGGTCTGGTCTTTTACTACGTACAACCTGGTGGTGGGATAGGTAGAATAGGGCTGACAAATAACTGCTTTACCTACAAGGGGTACGCCTCTTCCTCCAGACTTCCTATTTTGGCTTAAAATCCATGAAGAAACGAGATCAGATGAAAGTAGACGTCTCAAAGAAGGCGTGAAACACCCGTAGACTTTCTCAGCGTGTCTTCTCCCTATTATACCTATCGAACCCCAGCATTTACAGGAAAAATCGTGGATATCAT
This sequence comes from Coenobita brevimanus, assembly GCF_032717465.1. NCBI lineage: Eukaryota > Metazoa > Arthropoda > Malacostraca > Decapoda > Coenobitidae > Coenobita > Coenobita brevimanus. Next base: position 5,344,818 of record NC_137011.1, on the reverse strand, counting down.
TTTTAGATAAAACCAAGATCCATTACCAGATGGATTTTGGGCTAAATAACTCTTCTGGTTTTCTCTAAAATGCCAGATTAAAAAATGTGACCCATTTTTACCCATTTCCCTGCAGAGGTATGGTGATGAGACCTAGCTCACGGGCTAGAGCAGTAAAAAATAGGTCATACTTGATTAAATCGGCCGTCGACGTCGCTCCGTTTTGCTCTAAAATGCACCGTTCTCGAGATATGGGCACTTTTGTGTTTTTCAGTGCTATGCTGTGCTGGTGCGCAAGTAAGGTACTAGAGGCGCCATCTACCAGGCTTAAAATCTGTGGCCCGGGAGAGCCTGAAAACACAAAAGTGCCCATATCTCGAAAACGGTATATTTTAGAGCAAAACGGAGCGACGTCGACGGCCGTTTTATCAACTATGACCTATTTTTGGCTGCTTTAGCCCGTGAGCTAGGTCTCATCACGATACCTTTGCAGGGAAATGGGTAAAAGTAGGTCCAGTTTTTTAATCAGGCATTTTAGAGAAAACCAGAAAAGATTTTTAGCTCCAAATGAATCTGGTAGTAGATCTCGGTGTTATTTAAAAATGGTATCCTCGATTTTTCCTCTTAATGCCGGGGTTCGAAAGGTATAATAGGGAGAAGAAAAAAAGAAAAATTAAGTCTACGGGTGTTTCACACCTCTTTTCAGACATTTCCTTCCATCTGATCTTTTTTTATGGATTTTAACAAGAGAAACGAAATAGGAAATGTTGTGAGAGAGAGGCATACCCCTTGTAGGTAAATAGGTCTTTTGGTGAAGAGACATTTTAGAGGAAATGCAGGTAGATAGTTGTCCAAGGATTGAACCTCCAATAGGTCTGGTCTTTTACTACGTACAACCTGGTGGTGGGATAGGTAGAATAGGGCTGACAAATGCCTGCTTCACCTACAAGGGGTACGCATCTTCCACCAGATTTCCTATTTCGGTTTATAATCCATGAAGAAACGAGGTCAGATGAAAGTAGACGTCTTAAAGGAGGCGTGATACACCCGTAGACTTTCTCAGCGTACCTTCTCCCTATTATACCTATAGAACCCCAGCATTTACAGGAAAAATCGTGGATACCATTTTTAGGTAAAACCAAGATCTATTACCAGATGGATTTTGGGCTAAATAACTCTTCTGGTTTTCTCTAAAATGCCAGATTAAAAAATGTGACCCATTTTTACCCATTTCCCTGCAGAGGTATCGTGATGAGACCTAGCTCACGGGCTAGAGCAGTAAAAAATAGGACATAGTTGATAAAACGGCCGTCGACGTCGCTCCGTTTTGCTCTAGAATGCACCGTTCTCGAGATATGGGCACTTTTGTGTTTTTCAGTGCTATGCTGTGCTGGTGCGCAAGTAAGGTACTAGAGGCGCCATCTACCAGGCTTAAAATCTGTGGCCCGGCACAGCATAGCACTGAAAAACACAAAAGTGCCCATATCTCGAGAACGGTGCATTTTAGAGCAAAACGGAGCGACGTCGACGGCCGTTCTATCAACTATGACCTATTTTTTACTGCTCTAGCCCGTGAGCTAGGTCTCATCACGATACCTTCGAAGGGAAATGGGTAAATGTAGGTCCAATTTTTTAATCTGGCATTTTAGAGAAAACCTGAAGAGATACTTAGCTCCAAATGAATCTGGTAGTAGATCTCGGTGTTATTTAAAAATGGTATCCTCGATTTTTCCTCTAAATGCCGGGGTTCGAAAGGTATAATAGGGAGAAAAACAGATGGAAAATTAAGTCTACGGGTGTTTCACACCTCTTTTCAGACTTTTCCTTCCATATGATCTCGTTTTTTTATGAATTTTAACTAGAGAAGCGAAATAGGAAATGTTGTGAGAGAGGCATACCCCTTGTAGGTAAAAAGGTAAATAGGTCTATTGGTGAAGAGACATTTTAGAGGAAAGGCAAGGAGATATTTGTCCAAGGGTGGAACCTCCAATAGGTCTGGTCTTTTACTACGTACAACCTGGTGGTGGGATAGGTAGAATAGGGCTGACAAATAACTGCTTTACCTACAAGGGGTACGCCTCTTCCTCCAGACTTCCTATTTTGGCTTAAAATCCATGAAGAAACGAGATCAGATGAAAGTAGACGTCTCAAAGAAGGCGTGAAACACCCGTAGACTTTCTCAGCGTGTCTTCTCCCTATTATACCTATCGAACCCCAGCATTTACAGGAAAAATCGTGGATATCATTTTTAGATAAAACCAAGATCCATTACCAGATGGATTTTGGGCTAAATAACTCTTCTGGTTTTCTCTAAAATGCCAGATTAAAAAATGTGACCCATTTTTACCCATTTCCCTGCAGAGGTATGGTGATGAGACCTAGCTCACGGGCTAGAGCAGTAAAAAATAGGTCATATTTGATAAAATCGGCCGTCGACGTCGCTCCGTTTTGCTCTAAAATGCACCGTTCTCGAGATATGGGCACTTTTGTGTTTTTCAGTGCTATGCTGTGCTGGTGCGCAAGTAAGGTACTAGAGGCGCCATCTACCAGGCTTAAAATCTGTGGCCCGGGAGAGCCTGAAAACACAAAAGTGCCCATATCTCGAAAACGGTATATTTTAGAGCAAAACGGAGCGACGTCGACGGTCGTTTTATCAACTATGACCTATTTTTGGCTGCTTTAGCCCGTGAGCTAGGTCTCATCACGATACCTTTGCAGGGAAATGGGTAAAAGTAGGTCCAGTTTTTTAATCAGGCATTTTAGAGAAAACCAGAAAAGATTTTTAGCTCCAAATGAATCTGGTAGTAGATCTCGGTGTTATTTAAAAATGGTATCCTCGATTTTTCCTCTTAATGCCGGGGTTCGAAAGGTATAATAGGGAGAAGAAAAAAAGAAAAATTAAGTCTACGGGTGTTTCACACCTCTTTTCAGACATTTCCTTCCATCTGATCTTTTTTTATGGATTTTAACAAGAGAAACGAAATAGGAAATGTTGTGAGAGAGAGGCATACCCCTTGTAGGTAAATAGGTCTTTTGGTGAAGAGACATTTTAGAGGAAATGCAGGTAGATAGTTGTCCAAGGATTGAACCTCCAATAGGTCTGGTCTTTTACTACGTACAACCTGGTGGTGGGATAGGTAGAATAGGGCTGACAAATGCCTGCTTCACCTACAAGGGGTACGCATCTTCCACCAGATTTCCTATTTCGGTTTATAATCCATGAAGAAACAAGGTCAGATGAAAGTAGACGTCTTAAAGGAGGCGTGATACACCCGTAGACTTTCTCAGCGTACCTTCTCCCTATTATACCTATAGAACCCCAGCATTTACAGGAAAAATCGTGGATACCATTTTTAGGTAAAACCAAGATCTATTACCAGATGGATTTTGGGCTAAATAACTCTTCTGGTTTTCTCTAAAATGCCAGATTAAAAAATGTGACCCATTTTTACCCATTTCCCTGCAGAGGTATCGTGATGAGACCTAGCTCACGGGCTAGAGCAGTAAAAAATAGGACATAGTTGGTAAAGCGGCCGTCGACGTCGCTCCGTTTTGCTCTAGAATGCACCGTTCTCGAGATATGGGCACTTTTGTGTTTTCAGTGCTATGCTGTGCCGGTGCCACAGATTTTAAGCCTGGTAGATGGCGCCTCGAGTACCAGGCTTAAAATCTTGCGCTCCAGCACAGCATAGCACTGAAAAACACAAAAGGCCCAATACCTCGAGAACGGTGCATTTTAGAGCAAAACGGAGCGACGTCGACGGCCGTTCTATCAACTATGAACTATTTTTGGCTGCTCTAGCCCGTGAGCTAGGTCTCATCACGATACCTTTGCGAAGGGAAATGGGTAAATGTAGGTCCAATTTTTAATCTGGCATTTTAGAGAAAACCTGAAGAGATACTTAGCTCCAAATGAATCTGGTAGTAGATCTCGGTGTTATTTAAAAATGGTATCCTCGATTTTTCCTCTAAATGCCGGGGTTCGAAAGGTATAATAGGGAGAAGAAAACAGATGGAAAATTAAGTCTACGGGTGTTTCACACCTCTTTTCAGACTTTTCCTTCCATATGATCTCGTTTTTTTATGAATTTTAACTAGAGAAGCGAAATAGGAAATGTTGTGAGAGAGGCATACCCCTTGTAGGTAAAAAGGTAAATAGGTCTATTGGTGAAGAGACATTTTAGAGGAAAGGCAAGGAGATATTTGTCCAAGGGTGGAACCTCCAATAGGTCTGGTCTTTTACTACGTACAACCTGGTGGTGGGATAGGTAGAATAGGGCTGACAAATAACTGCTTTACCTACAAGGGGTACGCCTCTTCCTCCAGACTTCCTATTTTGGCTTAAAATCCATGAAGAAACGAGATCAGATGAAAGTAGATGTCTCAAAGTAGGCGTGAAACACCCGTAGACTTTCTCAGCGTGTCTTCTCCCTATTATACCTATCGAACCCCAGCATTTACAGGAAAAATCGTGGATATCATTTTTAGATAAAACCAAGATCCATTACCAGATGGATTTTGGGCTAAATAACTCTTCTGGTTTTCTCTAAAATGCCAGATTAAAAAATGTGACCCATTTTTACCCATTTCCCTGCAGAGCTATGGTGATGAGACCTAGCTCACGGGCTAGAGCAGTAAAAAATAGATCATAGTCATTAAAATCGGCCGTCGACGTCGCTCCGTTTTGCTCTAAAATGCACCGTTCTCGAGATATGGGCACTTTTGTGTTTTTCAGTGCTATGCTGGTGCGCACAGATTTTAAGCCTGGTAGAGGCGCCATCTACCAGGCTTAAAATCTGTGGCTCCAGCACAGCATAGCCTGAAAACACAAAAGTGCCCATATCTCGAAAACGGTATATTTTAGAGCAAAACGGAGCGACGTCGACGTTCTATCAACTATGACCTATTTTTGGCTGCTTTAGCCCGTGAGCTAGGTCTCATCACGATACCTTTGCAGGGAAATGGGTAAAAGTAGGTCCAGTTTTTTAATCAGGCATTTTAGAGAAAACCAGAAAAGATTTTTAGCTCCAAATGAATCTGGTAGTAGATCTCGGTGTTATTTAAAAATGGTATCCTCGATTTTTCCTCTTAATGCCGGGGTTCGAAAGGTATAATAGGGAGAAGAAAAAAAGAAAAATTAAGTCTACGGGTGTTTCACACCTCTTTTCAGACATTTCCTTCCATCTGATCTTTTTTTATGGATTTTAACAAGAGAAACGAAATAGGAAATGTTGTGAGAGAGAGGCATACCCCTTGTAGGTAAATAGGTCTTTTGGTGAAGAGACATTTTAGAGGAAATGCAGGTAGATAGTTGTCCAAGGATTGAACCTCCAATAGGTCTGGTCTTTTACTACGTACAACCTGGTGGTGGGATAGGTAGAATAGGGCTGACAAATGCCTGCTTCACCTACAAGGGGTACGCATCTTCCACCAGATTTCCTATTTCGGTTTATAATCCATGAAGAAACGAGGTCAGATGAAAGTAGACGTCTTAAAGGAGGCGTGATACACCCGTAGACTTTCTCAGCGTACCTTCTCCCTATTATACCTATAGAACCCCAGCATTTACAGGAAAAATCGTGGATACCATTTTTAGGTAAAACCAAGATCTATTACCAGATGGATTTTGGGCTAAATAACTCTTCTGGTTTTCTCTAAAATGCCAGATTAAAAAATGTGACCCATTTTTACCCATTTCCCTGCAGAGGTATCGTGATGAGACCTAGCTCACGGGCTAGAGCAGTAAAAAATAGGACATAGTTGATAAAACGGCCGTCGACGTCGCTCCGTTTTGCTCTAGAATGCACCGTTCTCGAGATATGGGCACTTTTGAGTTTTCAGTGCTATGCTGTGCCGGTGCCACAGATTTTAAGCCTGGTAGATGGCGCCATCGAGTACCAGGCTTAAAATCTTGCGCTCCAGCACAGCACTGAAAAACACAAAAGTGCCCATATCTCGAGAACGGTGCATTTTAGAGCAAAACGGAGCGACGTCGACGGCCGTTCTATCAACTATGACCTATTTTTGGCTGCTCTAGCCCGTGAGCTAGGTCTCATCACGATACCTTCGAAGGGAAATGGGTAAATGTAGGTCCAATTTTTTAATCTGGCATTTTAGAGAAAACCTGAAGAGATACTTAGCTCCAAATGAATCTGGTAGTAGATCTCGGTGTTATTTAAAAATGGTATCCTCGATTTTTCCTCTAAATGCCGGGGTTCGAAAGGTATAATAGGGAGAAAAACAGATGGAAAATTAAGTCTACGGGTGTTTCACACCTCTTTTCAGACTTTTCCTTCCATATGATCTCGTTTTTTTATGAATTTTAACTAGAGAAGCGAAATAGGAAATGTTGTGAGAGAGGCATACCCCTTGTAGGTAAAAAGGTAAATAGGTCTATTGGTGAAGAGACATTTTAGAGGAAAGGCAAGGAGATAGTTGTCCAAGGGTGGAACCTCCAATAGGTCTGGTCTTTTACTACGTACAACCTGGTGGTGGGATAGGTAGAATAGGGCTGACAAATAACTGCTTTACCTACAAGGGGTACGCCTCTTCCTCCAGACTTCCTATTTTGGCTTAAAATCCATGAAGAAACGAGATCAGATGAAAGTAGACGTCTCAAAGAAGGCGTGAAACACCCGTAGACTTTCTCAGCGTGTCTTCTCCCTATTATACCTATCGAACCCCAGCATTTACAGGAAAAATCGTGGATATCATTTTTAGATAAAACCAAGATCCATTACCAGATGGATTTTGGGCTAAATAACTCTTCTGGTTTTCTCTAAAATGCCAGATTAAAAAATGTGACCCATTTTTACCCATTTCCCTGCAGAGGTATCGTGATGAGACCTAGCTCACGGGCTAGAGCAGTAAAAAATAGGATGTAGTTCATAAAACGGCCGTCGACGTCGCTCCGTTTTGCTCTAGAATGCACCGTTCTCGAGATATGGGCACTTTTGTGTTTTTCAGTGCTGTGCTGGTGCGCACAGTAAGGTGGTAGAGGCGCCATCTACCAGGCTTAAAATCTGTGGCCCAGCAGAGCATAGCCTGAAAACACAAAAGTGCCCATATCTCGAAAACGGTATATTTTAGAGCAAAACGGAGCGACGTCGACGGCCGTTCTATCAACTATGACCTATTTTTGGCTGCTTTAGCCCGTGAGCTAGGTCTCATCACGATACCTTTGCAGGGAAATGGGTAAAAGTAGGTCCAGTTTTTTAATCAGGCATTTTAGAGAAAACCAGAAAAGATTTTTAGCTCCAAATGAATCTGGTAGTAGATCTCGGTGTTATTTAAAAATGGTATCCTCGATTTTTCCTCTTAATGCCGGGGTTCGAAAGGTATAATAGGGAGAAGAAAAAAAGAAATATTAAGTCTACGGGTGTTTCACACCTCTTTTCAGACATTTCCTTCCATCTGATCTTTTTTTATGGATTTTAACAAGAGAAACGAAATAGGAAATGTTGTGAGAGAGAGGCATACCCCTTGTAGGTAAATAGGTCTTTTGGTGAAGAGACATTTTAGAGGAAATGCAGGTAGATAGTTGTCCAAGGGTGGAACCTCCAATAGGTCTGGTCTTTTACTACGTACAACCTGGTGGTGGGATAGGTAGAATAGGGCTGACAAATAACTGCTTTACCTACAAGGGGTACGCCTCTTCCTCCAGACTTCCTATTTTGGCTTAAAATCCATGAAGAAACGAGATCAGATGAAAGTAGACGTCTCAAAGAAGGCGTGAAACACCCGTAGACTTTCTCAGCGTGTCTTCTCCCTATTATACCTATCGAACCCCAGCATTTACAGGAAAAATCGTGGATATCATTTTTAGATAAAACCAAGATCCATTACCAGATGGATTTGGGGCTAAATAACTCTTCTGGTTTTCTCTAAAATGCCAGATTAAAAAATGTGACCCATTTTTACCCATTTCCCTGCAGAGGTATGGTGATGAGACCTAGCTCACGGGCTAGAGCAGTAAAAAATAGGATGTAGTTCATAAAACGGCCGTCGACGTCGCTCCGTTTTGCTCTAGAATGCACCGTTCTCGAGATATGGGCACTTTTGTGTTTTTCAGTGCTATGCTGTGCTGGTGCGCAAGTAAGGTACTAGAGGCGCCATCTACCAGGCTTAAAATCTGTGCGCTCCAGCACAGCATAGCCTGAAAACACAAAAGTGCCCATATCTCGAAAACGGTATATTTTAGAGCAAAACGGAGCGACGTCGACGGCCGTTTTATCAACTATGACCTATTTTTGGCTGCTTTAGCCCGTGAGCTAGGTCTCATCACGATACCTTTGCAGGGAAATGGGTAAAAGTAGGTCCAGTTTTTTAATCAGGCATTTTAGAGAAAACCAGAAAAGATTTTTAGCTCCAAATGAATCTGGTAGTAGATCTCGGTGTTATTTAAAAATGGTATCCTCGATTTTTCCTCTTAATGCCGGGGTTCGAAAGGTATAATAGGGAGAAGAAAAAAAGAAATATTAAGTCTACGGGTGTTTCTCACCTCTTTTCAGACATTTCCTTCCATCTGATCTCGTTTTTTATGAATTTTAACAAGAGAAACGAAATAGGAAATGTTGTGAGAGAGAGGCATACCCCTTGTAGGTAAAAAGGTAAATAGGTCTTTTGGTGAAGAGACATTTTAGAGGAAATGCAGGTAGATAGTTGTCCAAGGGTGGAACCTCCAATAGGTCTGGTCTTTTACTACGTACAACCTGGTGGTGGGATAGGTAGAATAGGGCTGACAAATAACTGCTTTACCTACAAGGGGTACGCCTCTTCCTCCAGACTTCCTATTTTGGCTTAAAATCCATGAAGAAACGAGATCAGATGAAAGTAGACGTCTCAAAGAAGGCGTGAAACACCCGTAGACTTTCTCAGCGTGTCTTCTCCCTATTATACCTATCGAACCCCAGCATTTACAGGAAAAATCGTGGATATCATTTTTAGATAAAACCAAGATCCATTACCAGATGGATTTTGGGCTAAATAACTCTTCTGGTTTTCTCTAAAATGCCAGATTAAAAAATGTGACCCATTTTTACCCATTTCCCTGCAGAGGTATGGTGATGAGACCTAGCTCACGGGCTAGAGCAGTAAAAAATAGGTCATAGTCGATAAAATCGGCCGTCGACGTCGCTCCGTTTTGCTCTAAAATGCACCGTTCTCGAGATATGGGCACTTTTGTGTTTTTCAGTGCTATGCTGTGCTGGTGCGCAAGTAAGGTACTAGAGGCGCCATCTACCAGGCTTAAAATCTGTGGCCCGGGAGAGCCTGAAAACACAAAAGTGCCCATATCTCGAAAACGGTATATTTTAGAGCAAAACGGAGCGACGTCGACGGCCGTTTTATCAACTATGACCTATTTTTGGCTGCTTTAGCCCGTGAGCTAGGTCTCATCACGATACCTTTGCAGGGAAATGGGTAAAAGTAGGTCCAGTTTTTTAATCAGGCATTTTAGAGAAAACCAGAAAAGATTTTTAGCTCCAAATGAATCTGGTAGTAGATCTCGGTGTTATTTAAAAATGGTATCCTCGATTTTTCCTCTTAATGCCGGGGTTCGAAAGGTATAATAGGGAGAAGAAAAAAAGAAAAATTAAGTCTACGGGTGTTTCACACCTCTTTTCAGACATTTCCTTCCATCTGATCTTTTTTTATGGATTTTAACAAGAGAAACGAAATAGGAAATGTTGTGAGAGAGAGGCATACCCCTTGTAGGTAAATAGGTCTTTTGGTGAAGAGACATTTTAGAGGAAATGCAGGTAGATAGTTGTCCAAGGATTGAACCTCCAATAGGTCTGGTCTTTTACTACGTACAACCTGGTGGTGGGATAGGTAGAATAGGGCTGACAAATGCCTGCTTCACCTACAAGGGGTACGCATCTTCCACCAGATTTCCTATTTCGGTTTATAATCCATGAAGAAACGAGGTCAGATGAAAGTAGACGTCTTAAAGGAGGCGTGATACACCCGTAGACTTTCTCAGCGTACCTTCTCCCTATTATACCTATAGAACCCCAGCATTTACAGGAAAAATCGTGGATACCATTTTTAGGTAAAACCAAGATCTATTACCAGATGGATTTTGGGCTAAATAACTCTTCTGGTTTTCTCTAAAATGCCAGATTAAAAAATGTGACCCATTTTTACCCATTTCCCTGCAGAGGTATCGTGATGAGACCTAGCTCACGGGCTAGAGCAGTAAAAAATAGGACATAGTTGATAAAATCGGCCGTCGACGTCGCTCCGTTTTGCTCTAGAATGCACCGTTCTCGGGATATGGGCACTTTTGTGTTTTTCAGTGCTATGCTGTGCTGGTGCGCAAGATTTTAAGCCTGGTAGATGGCGCCATCGAGTACCTTACTTGCGCTCCAGCACAGCATAGCACTGAAAAACACAAAAGTGCCCATATCTCGAGAACGGTGCATTTTAGAGCAAAACGGAGCGACGTCGACGGCCGTTCTATCAACTATGACCTATTTTTTACTGCTCTAGCCCGTGAGCTAGGTCTCATCACGATACCTTCGAAGGGAAATGGGTAAATGTAGGTCCAATTTTTTAATCTGGCATTTTAGAGAAAACCTGAAGAGATACTTAGCTCCAAATGAATCTGGTAGTAGATCTCGGTGTTATTTAAAAATGGTATCCTCGATTTTTCCTCTAAATGCCGGGGTTCGAAAGGTATAATAGGGAGAAAAACAGATGGAAAATTAAGTCTACGGGTGTTTCACACCTCTTTTCAGACTTTTCCTTCCATATGATCTCGTTTTTTTATGAATTTTAACTAGAGAAGCGAAATAGGAAATGTTGTGAGAGAGGCATACCCCTTGTAGGTAAAAAGGTAAATAGGTCTATTGGTGAAGAGACATTTTAGAGGAAAGGCAAGGAGATATTTGTCCAAGGGTGGAACCTCCAATAGGTCTGGTCTTTTACTACGTACAACCTGGTGGTGGGATAGGTAGAATAGGGCTGACAAATAACTGCTTTACCTACAAGGGGTACGCCTCTTCCTCCAGACTTCCTATTTTGGCTTAAAATCCATGAAGAAACGAGATCAGATGAAAGTAGACGTCTCAAAGAAGGCGTGAAACACCCGTAGACTTTCTCAGCGTGTCTTCTCCCTATTATACCTATCGAACCCCAGCATTTACAGGAAAAATCGTGGATATCATTTTTAGATAAAACCAAGATCCATTACCAGATGGATTTTGGGCTAAATAACTCTTCTGGTTTTCTCTAAAATGCCAGATTAAAAAATGTGACCCATTTTTACCCATTTCCCTGCAGAGCTATGGTGATGAGACCTAGCTCACGGGCTAGAGCAGTAAAAAATAGGTCACAGTTGATAAAATCGGCCGTCGACGTCGCTCCGTTTTGCTCTAAAATGCACCGTTCTCGAGATATGGGCACTTTTGTGTTTTTCAGTGCTATGCTGTGCTGGTGCGCAAGTAAGGTACTAGAGGCGCCATCTACCAGGCTTAAAATCTGTGGCCCGGGAGAGCCTGAAAACACAAAAGTGCCCATATCTCGAAAACGGTATATTTTAGAGCAAAACGGAGCGACGTCGACGGCCGTTTTATCAACTATGACCTATTTTTGGCTGCTTTAGCCCGTGAGCTAGGTCTCATCACGATACCTTTGCAGGGAAATGGGTAAAAGTAGGTCCAGTTTTTTAATCAGGCATTTTAGAGAAAACCAGAAAAGATTTTTAGCTCCAAATGAATCTGGTAGTAGATCTCGGTGTTATTTAAAAATGGTATCCTCGATTTTTCCTCTTAATGCCGGGGTTCGAAAGGTATAATAGGGAGAAGAAAAAAAGAAAAATTAAGTCTACGGGTGTTTCACACCTCTTTTCAGACATTTCCTTCCATCTGATCTTTTTTATGGATTTTAACAAGAGAAACGAAATAGGAAATGTTGTGAGAGAGAGGCATACCCCTTGTAGGTAAATAGGTAAATAGGTCTTTTGGTGAAGAGACATTTTAGAGGAAATGCAGGTAGATAGTTGTCCAAGGATTGAACCTCCAATAGGTCTGGTCTTTTACTACGTACAACCTGGTGGTGGGATAGGTAGAATAGGGCTGACAAATGCCTGCTTCACCTACAAGGGGTACGCATCTTCCACCAGATTTCCTATTTCGGTTTATAATCCATGAAGAAACGAGGTCAGATGAAAGTAGACGTCTTAAAGGAGGCGTGATACACCCGTAGACTTTCTCAGCGTGTCTTCTCCCTATTATACCTATCGAACCCCAGCATTTACAGGAAAAATCGTGGATACCATTTTTAGGTAAAACCAAGATCTATTACCAGATGGATTTTGGGCTAAATAACTCTTCTGGTTTTCTCTAAAATGCCAGATTAAAAAATGTGACCCATTTTTACCCATTTCCCTGCAGAGGTATCGTGATGAGACCTAGCTCACGGGCTAGAGCAGTAAAAAATAGGCCATAATTGATGAAACGGCCGTCGACGTCTCTCCGTTTTGCTCTAGAATGCACCGTTCTCGAGATATGGGCACTTTTGTGTTTTCAGGCTCTCCCGGGCCACAGATTTTAAGCCTGGTAGATGGCGCCATCGAGTACTTACTTGCGCTCCAGCACAGCATAGCACTGAAAACACAAAAGTGCCCATATCTCGAGAACGGTGCATTTTAGAGCAAAACGGAGCGACGTCGACGGCCGTTCTATCAACTATGACCTATTTTTTACTGCTCTAGCCCGTGAGCTAGGTCTCATCACGATACCTTCGAAGGGAAATGGGTAAATGTAGGTCCAATTTTTTAATCTGGCATTTTAGAGAAAACCTGAAGAGATACTTAGCTCCAAATGAATCTGGTAGTAGATCTCGGTGTTATTTAAAAATGGTATCCTCGATTTTTCCTCTAAATGCCGGGGTTCGAAAGGTATAATAGGGAGAAAAACAGATGGAAAATTAAGTCTACGGGTGTTTCACACCTCTTTTCAGATTTTTCCTTCCATATGATCTCGTTTTTTTATGAATTTTAACTAGAGAAGCGAAATAGGAAATGTTGTGAGAGAGGCATACCCCTTGTAGGTAAAAAGGTAAATAGGTCTATTGGTGAAGAGACATTTTAGAGGAAAGGCAAGGAGATATTTGTCCAAGGGTGGAACCTCCAATAGGTCTGGTCTTTTACTACGTACAACCTGGTGGTGGGATAGGTAGAATAGGGCTGACAAATAACTGCTTTACCTACAAGGGGTACGCCTCTTCCTCCAGACTTCCTATTTTGGCTTAAAATCCATGAAGAAACGAGATCAGATGAAAGTAGACGTCTCAAAGAAGGCGTGAAACACCCGTAGACTTTCTCAGCGTGTCTTCTCCCTATTATACCTATCGAACCCCAGCATTTACAGGAAAAATCGTGGATATCATTTTTAGATAAAACCAAGATCCATTACCAGATGGATTTTGGGCTAAATAACTCTTCTGGTTTTCTCTAAAATGCCAGATTAAAAAATGTGACCCATTTTTACCCATTTCCCTGCAGAGGTATGGTGATGAGACCTAGCTCACGGGCTAGAGCAGTAAAAAATAGGTTATATTTGATAAAATCGGCCGTCGACGTCGCTCCGTTTTGCTCTAAAATGCGCCGTTCTCGAGATATGGGCACTTTTGTGTTTTTCAGTGCTATGCTGTGCTGGTGCGCAAGTAAGGTACTAGAGGCGCCATCTACCAGGCTTAAAATCTGTGGCCCGGGAGAGCCTGAAAACACAAAAGTGCCCATATCTCGAAAACGGTACATTTTAGGGCAAAACGGAGCGACGTCGACGGCTGTTTTATCAACCATGACCTATTTTTGGCTGCTTTAGCCCCTGAGCTAGGTCTCATCACGATACCTTTGCAGGGAAATGGGTAAATGTAGGTCCAATTTTTTAATCTGGCATTTTAGAGAAAACCTGAAGAGATACTTAGCTCCAAATGAATCTGGTAGTAGATCTCGGTGTTATTTAAAAATGGTATCCTCGATTTTTCCTCTAAATGCCGGGGTTCGAAAGGTATAATAGGGAGAAAAACAAATGGAAAATTAAGTCTACGGGTGTTTCACACCTCTTTTCAGACTTTTCCTTCCATATGATCTCGTTTTTTTATGAATTTTAACTAGAGAAGCGAAATAGGAAATGTTGTGAGAGAGGCATACCCCTTGTAGGTAAATAGGTAAATAGGTCTTTTGGTGAAGAGACATTTTAGAGGAAATGCAGGGATATAGTTGTCCAAGGATTGAACCTCCAATAGGTCTGGTCTTTTACTACGTACAACCTGGTGGTGGGATAGGTAGAATAGGGCTGACAAATACCTGCTTTACCTACAAGGGGTACGCATCTTCCACCAGATTTCCTATTTCGGTTTAAAATCCATGAAGAAACGAGGTCAGATGAAAGTAGACGTCTTAAAGGAGGCGTGATACACCCGTAGACTTTCTCAGCGTGTCTTCTCCCTATTATACCTATCGAACCCCAGCATTTACAGGAAAAATCATGGATACCATTTTTAGATAAAACCAAGATCTATTATCAGATGGATTTTGGGCTAAATAACTCTTCTGGTTTTCTCTAAAATGCCAGATTAAAAAATGTGACCCATTTTTACCCATTTCCCTGCAGAGGTATCGTGATGAGACCTAGCTCACGGGCTAGAGCAGTAAAAAATAGGCCATAATTGATGAAACGGCCGTCGGCGGCGCTCCGTTTTGCTCGAGAATGCACCGGTCTCGAGATATGGGCACTTTTGTGTTTTTCAGTGCTATGCTGGTGCGCACAGATTTTAAGCCTGGTAGATGGCGCCATCGAGTACCAGGCTTAAAATCTGTGCGCTCCAGCACAGCATAGCACTGAAAAACACAAAAGTGCCCATATCTCGAGAACGGTGCATTTTAGAGCAAAACGGAGCAACGTCGACAGCCGTTTTTATCCGTCGTGACCTATTTTTTACTGCTCTAGCCCGTGAGCTAGGTCTCATCACGATACCTTCGAAGGGAAATGGGTAAAAGTAGGTCCAATTTTTTAATCTGGCATTTTAGAGAAAACCAGAAGAGATTCTTAGCTCCAAATGAATCTGGTAGTAGATCTCGGTGTTATTTAAAAATGGTATCCTCGATTATTCTTCTTAATGCCGGGGTTCGAAAGGTATAATAGGGAGAAAAACAAATAGAAAATTAAGTCTACGGGTGTTTCACATCTCTTTTCAGACATTTCCTTCCATCTGATCTTTTTTTATGGATTTTAACTAGAGAAACGAAATAGGAAATGTTGTGAGAGAGAGGCATACCCCTTCTAGGTAAATAGGTCTTTTGGTGAAGAGACATTTTAGAGGAAATGCAGGGAGATAGTTGTCCAAGGATTGAACCTCCAATAGGTCTGGTCTTTTACTACGTTCAACCTGGTGGTGGGATAGGTAGAGTAGGGCTGACAAATACCTGCTTTACCTACAATTGGTACGCATCTTCCACCAGATTTCCTATTTCGGTTTAAAATCCATGAAGAAACGAGGTCAGATGAAAGTAGACGTCTTAAAGGAGGCGTGATACACCCGTAGACTTTCTCAGCGTGTCTTCTCCCTATTATACCTATCGAACCCCAGCATTTACAGGAAAAATCGTGGATACCATTTTTAGATAAAACCAAGATCTATTATCAGATGGATTTTGGGCTAAATAACTCTTCTGGTTTTCTCTAAAATGCCAGATTAAAAAATGTGACCCATTTTTACCCATTTCCCTGGAAAGGTATCGTGATGAGACCTAGCTCACGGGCTAGAGCAGTAAAAAATAGGACATAGTTGATAAAACGGCCGTCGACGTAGCTCCATTTTGCTCTAGAATGCACCGTTCTCGAGATATGGGCACTTTTGTGTTTTCAGGCTCTCCCGGGCCACAGATTTTAAGCCTGGTAGATGGCGCCTCGAGTACCTTACTTGTGCTCCAGCACAGCATAGCACTGAAAAACATAAAAGTGCCCATATCTCGAGAACGGTGCATTTTAGAGCAAAACGGAGCGACGTCGACGTCTGTTCTCTGAATTGAGACCTATTTTTTACTGCTCTAGCCCGTGAGCTAGGTCTCATCACGATACCTTCGAAGGGAAATGGGTAAAAGTAGGTCCAATTTTTTAATCTGGCATTTTAGAGAAAACCAGAAAAGATACTTAGCTCCAAATGAATCTGGTAGTAGATCTCGGTGTTATTTAAAAATGGTGTCCTCGATTTTTCCTCTAAATGCCGGGGTTCGAAAGGTATAATAGGGAGAAAAACAAATGGAAAATTAAGTCTACGGGTTTTTCACACCTCTTTTCAGACTTTTCCTTCCATATGATCTCGTTTTTTTATGAATTTTAACTAGAGAAGCGAAATAGGAAATGTTGTGAGAGAGGCATACCCCTTGTAGGTAAAAAGGTAAATAGGTCTATTGGTGAAGAGACATTTTAGAGGAAAGGCAAGGAGATATTTGTCCAAGGGTGGAACCTCTAATAGGTTTGGTCTTTTACTACGTACAACCTGGTGGTGGGATAGGTAGAATAGGGCTAACAAATAACTGCTTTACCTAAAAGGGGTACGCCTCTATCTCCAGATTTCCTATTTCGGCTTAAAATCCATGAAGAAACGAGTTCAGATGAATGCATTTTAGAGCAAAACGGAGCGACATCGACGTCTGTTTTATCAATTATGACCTATTTTTTACTGCTCTAGCGCGTGAGCTAGGTCTCATCAAGATACCTTCGCAGGGGAATGGGTAAAAGTAAATCTGATTTTTAATCTGGTATTTTAGAGAAAAGCAGAAGAGATTTTTATTCCCAACTGAATCTGGTAGTAGATCCCTGTGTTATCTAAAAATGGTATCCATGATTTTTCCTGAAAATGCTGGGGTTCGACAGGTTTAATAGGAAGAAGATTAAAATGTTACCCATTTTTACTCATTTCCCTGCGAAGGTATGGTGATGAGACCTAGGTCACGGACTAGAACAGTAAAAAAAATAGGTTTTAGAATATAAAACAGATGTCGCCGTTGCTCAGTTTTGCTCTAAAATGCACCGTTTTCGAGATATTGGCACTTTTCTATTTTCAGTGCCAGGCTCGTCCTCCTGGGCCACATATTTTAAGCCTGGTAGATGGCTCCACCAGTATGTAATTTGAACTGCAGGGCCTGAACCGTCGCTCCATCTGTTGGCCTCTCGTGGAAACTATTCGAACGTTTTAATGGTCTCGCAACAGATGGCGCCACTTGTCCTTTTTATTATTATAGTTGCCTTTGTTAGTGCTGCCATCTGCTGGAATATATTTGAACTATTTTGCCTGCCATACACCCAATCTAATGGATCCGTATTTGAGGGGAATTGCAGATTTATTCTTGCTATCTACTGACGATTTTACTCAGCTTGTGGAAAAATCTAGTATTGAAGAGATTTTTAATGAAAGTTTTTATATAGCCCTTCCCGTCCGAAAAAAAAAAAAAAAAAAGTATCCTAATTATATAATCGTCTGGAGCTAGCAAGAATGGAGTTTTAAGATACTTCACCACCTGTATATTGGCATACCTAATCTTTATCCTTAGTTTTTAACCTGATTTTTAAATTATGCTAATTACCTACTACTAACCACCTTTATTTAGGCTAATTAATAAAATAACCACCATTTCATTCTATCCAGTACTTAAGATTACAGATGATAATGAAAAAAGGGTATTGTTTGGATAACTTTATTTTGTGTTTTTGAGTGATTGACAAGTAGTTACATAATATTTGAATTTCAGAGGTAAGATTAGCCACGTCATTATCATTATTAAAGTGGAAACATTCAGCAGACCCGACTATAGGTAAACAACTGCTTCTGTGGGGCCATCCTACAGGTATAGTACAGTACATACACGATATATAGATCCCCCCAACCCCCTTGCGGTAGGCAGCACCTCGCCAGGGTCACACCAGGGTCCTTCTCACGGCGAGGTACAGGAAATAAGAGGAACGGCTTTCAGGTGGACGCCGCAGCTTCCCCACCCTGGGTGTACATTGCCACTACATGTAGGCTCCTCGTCAGCACCTCAGACACAAATAAACAGACTGAGTTCAATCTGTGACTCCCCAAAGCTGAATAAAGGCATGTGGATACAGGAAAAATAAAAACAGATCATTGGACTGAAGTGGGGAGGCATTCAGTACAGCAATATCCGTATGTCTTTACTTTTCATCACATGATACAGTTCAGTTCATCACACCTACTTCAGTGAGTAAAGGAAAAAATGCCAGTAATATCAACACCCTCACCCACACTGGCTCTCATGCACATGAACGTAACATTTTGTGTGAAAATGCTTTGTACATAATAAGGTTCAATTCAGCTCATATAGTGGTCCCTCCCTATCTGAGAGGCCTTTATCTGTAGCTTTAATTTATTCGCGGATTTATACACCATCTCAAAATACACTAGTTTAATTGTATTTTGGGATTAACTACCTGTGTTAGTAAATCATCAAATATACTCTTCACACATGTTTAGAGTCAAACGTTGAGTCATGCTCTGGGGCACCATAACTCTGTTCACTTTAACTGGGCGTAAAATTGTAATCTCTCCATCTTGACTTTTGAGCTATAACAAGAATTAAACACTAAAATATGAAGGCAGTCACGAAGAGGAGCCATGGAAAAGATATTCAGGCATGGTGTTATGTTTCTGCCACTGACCTAAGTGAAATAAGTTGCAAAAGGGCTAAAATCTCCGCCTAGTCACGAAGAGCAATGATGGAAAGGATGCTGAACCACAGTACTGTCCTTCTGCCACTGAGCTACGTGAAATAGGCTGCAAATAGGGCTAAAATCTCCGCCTATTTAAAATGAATGAACAATACAAACGATGCTTAGGTAATAATATGCTCAGATTAAAACTGTAGGGAGCTTTTACAGTGCGAAAATTATTGGGGAACTTCTGGATTCCCTGGCGTTCGTGTTCTCCAACCCTGACGATTAAGAAGGGACCACTGTACAGAATCTTCCATGTCAACAAAACATACCTGCATCCATGACCAAATTTTACCTATAGTCAACAAACAGGACCTCAGATACGATGATATGGTGGATGGAAGAGGCGGTGACCTGCGGAGCTTGGACAACAGCGAGAGGGGACAGCGGTGCCTGGTGGAGGAGAGGGTTACGTTGGTGTTATTATTAGCACTGTTATGGTTACCTGTAATAATAATAATCATCATCATCATCAACATCATCATCATATCATCATAATATTAATACAGTAGTAGTAGTAGTAGTAGTAGTAGTGGTGGTGGTGGTGGTCGTGGTGGTGGTGGTGGTGGTGGTGGTGGTAATAATAATAATAATAATAATAATAACAGGCATTCGAACAGTGCAACACCTGCGTCATACAACTTCGATGCATTGCTCTTGGTTTGATCTACTTCTGTCTTGCCTGAACCTTTTCACATCCATTAACTTTGATTCAGATCGGTTTAAAAATATGAGGCTGATCTTGCCATGTGACCCTGACCTTTGACCTTTTCCTGCAACTTTGACTTCTGCCTGACACTTCTCCAAATCAAAACCATTTTACCCTTGCCTTACTCTAAGCCCTTCGACCAAGTTTGACTGAAATCGGATAAATATGCATAGGTCAACCCTTCCATGTGATCTTGGCCTTTGGCCAACTGTTCTCTAAACCAAAGGTCAACCCTTACCTGATCCCCAACCCGTTCACCAAGTTTGGTCCAAGTCAAATCAAACCTGTTTTATGCACAGACACACCAGTCCACTCTGACTTTGTCCTGTGACCTTGACCTTTGACAGCCTGTTCTCAAAACTTAATCCTTTCAATCTTGTATTACCCTCCGCCTTTCCACACAGTTTGGTCTGTTTTGGAATAAAAACTGATTACGTTGATCTTGGTAGGTCAAACTTTAACCTAAATCTATGGCCATGATCTTAACCTTGTTCTCAAAAATAATACTCCATCTCATAGCAAGATTCCCAGCCCTGCCACAAAGTTTAATTAAAATCTGATAAAAACCTTCTGAGTTACTTTGTTCACACACACACACACACACACACACACACACACACACACATTGAACAGACCATTACACCCGCTCTAGCTTCGCGAGCAAGTGTAATAATAATAATAAACATGTATCAAATGCGGAGACTGGATAGGATGATAAAAAAAATATATATATGATTCATAAGAGATGTGATGCAAGGAAATCCGTGGACAATGGATGTTATGGTCATATGAAGAGAAGGGATAGAAACTGGATGGTGAAAAGGGTAAACGAAAGTGAGATTAAAAGTGGGAGGCGGCGTGGCAGGCCAAGATGGATGTTGATGGAAGTAAAAGAGTGTGTGCGCGACAGAGCTATGGAAGCTGGCGAAGCTGGGGAACTGACAAGAGATCGAGCTGGTTGGGCGAATTTCATACATAAGAGTGTATGGCAAAGGACTTGGCACTTTTTTTTTTTTTTTTTTTTACATGACAGTCGTCTGACTGACTCTGATGGGTAAATATGAAGCTACGAGTGGAAACCAAGTGGAGCCAGGATTTCAGAGGTTTAAATGGCGACTGAATGGGTGTGTGGCCCATTTCATTAAGTATGCTGCTCATTAGTTCTCCGACTATCATATTCTTTTCTTTCCCTGGCTTCCTGTGCCCTATCTCACCCCCATGCAGGTGGGAAAAAAAGGAGGGGATGATGATGGAGGACGAAAAGGTCATGGGGAGGAGGAGGAGAAGCCAGGTAATGGGGAGGAGGAGGAGGCTGGTAATGGGAAGGAGGAGGAGGAGGCTGGTAATGGGGAGGAGGAGGAGGAGGAGGCTGGTCATGGGGTAGGTAGGCCCCTACCCCGCCAGTCAGAACTCTGCCCTCAGCCACCAGCACCCGGGGCCCTTCATCACGCCCACGGGGGACGACACCAACCTACCTGGACTATAAGTGATTCAGGTGTGGCTCAGTACGTTGACACATAGTAAAGTGCCAAAAGTGGATTCATGACGTGACCGTGCCTAGAAAGTGACTTAAAGTGCAGTGCTATAGAAGTAAGGCTCCCGTGTCCAAAGTGGTGATCGTTATTGCTCAGCACCCCCCCCTTCCCCTCTCTCTTTCCCTTGCACGTGTCAACCTAAATTCTCCCCTCCCCCCACCCATTGTTCTCAGCAACAAGATCAGGTCAGTGCACCCCTTAGTGATCGTGACAATGGTGACCATAAGAACTCTCATGTGACCCGGAGCCACCAACCTTAGAGACTGCACCCAGACTCATACTGTGAACTGTACCACCCTGAATCCTGCGAGATACGCTTGTCCCATTCAGCAGCCCAAGAATTGATGAGTCTGAAATATTGTGAGACATCCTTTACCCTTGTGTAGGATTTGTGAATATACGTGTAGGTTGTTGCCTTGAGTTTTTATGCTCTGTTCCTCCTATATATGTGGTATTGCCCCGGTCTTGAAAAGAACCCAATACTAATTAGCCAGGCGTTCTTAGGACGGGAAGCCGCCCTAAAAACACCTAGCATAACAGGGAGTGTAAACTGGGAGCAGGGAGGTGAAATGATGGGGGACAGGGCGACATGGAGGCGATTTGTTTGTGGCCACCCCTTACGGGATTAAGGCGTCTGGCAGTAGATAGATAGAGACGCCTGTGTTATTACGGCACCGGGAAAGTAAGATTAAAGGTGGGGGGCACGACAATGCGCCGTCTGGACGATTCCCCCTCATTTATTTACGTATCAGTTCATTTAGCAAGTACACTAGTTTTAGGCGTATCAGATAGAGCCAGGATTCCGGGGGCTTGAACGATGAGTGAATGGAGGCGTGGCCCATTGGACTGGGCAAACCATGGTAAAATAACTAAAGGGCACACTTGGCTGTCTGGACGTTGCTACTCCTCACCCTGCCTTACGGTGGGAAAGGAGGTCCGGATGATGACGATGACTAGTTTTTGAGTTATATGAGTTTTAAAAGTGATAATGGTTTATTGTTTTCATAAATGTAAAATATGACATCAAAGAATATAAATATGTTGAAACGCAAATCAGGCGATGTACGATAACTTTCACTTCATCCTTTAATCTTTCTAACTAATAATATACAGATGTTACGTGTATATAAATATTTAGGTTTGAGATTCTCAGTCTACTGTATCCATAAATAACAATAAGCTTCAACAGATGTCATCGCTTGCCCAGATCAGAGCCTGAACTTGAACCACCATAAATATAATCAGTGCCAAGGGGAAGTGTTGGAATTATTTTCGTGCAATTTGTTTCAGAATTGATGCATAACCTTGCCGGACGACCCAAGCTAGGCAGCTGGCATAACTGTGACCAACACCAACACCAACTACCACCATAACTACCACCACCACCACCATCAACTACCACCACCACCACCAACTACCACCACCACCACCAACTACCACCACCACCACCACCACCACCACCACCATCAACTACCACCATCACTACCACCACCACCACCAACTACCACCACCACCACCACCACCACCAACTACCACCACCACCACCAACAACAACAACAACAACTACCACCACCACCACCACCACCACCACCATCACCAACTACCACCACCACCACCATCACCAACTACCAAAACCACCACCAACTACCACCACCTCCATCAACAACTACCACCACCACTAACTACCACCATTACCATCACCACCAACTGCCAATGTTTCCACCAACAGCAACAACAGCTACCACCATCACCATTACACCACCACCAACTACCACCATTACCAACACCACCGACTACCTTCATTACCATCACCACCCTCACCAACTACCACCAATACCACCACAACCACTATCACCACCAACTACCACCATTATCACCACAACCACCATTACCACCAACTATCACCACCACCTCCAAATACCACCATTACATCGCCTTTATCATTCTTTTCCTGGGCCTGCCCTGTTCTCTTCCTATTTCTCCCATCTTTCCTGTCACTTCTTATTGCTTTTCTTTCCTTTACAGGTGGCTTTACATTGAGTGGAATGCCAATTCCTGTAAGCCAAGAAACCATTTACAACGCTGGGTGGTAACCATATAACCAAATCATACGTGCTCCCTACGTGTCAACAAGTGGGTTGGTGGAGGGTTAGTGCCCCTCCCCATAAAACAAATAACTCAAAATCAAATGGCCACCCCTTACGGAATTATGGCGTCTGGCAATAGATAGATAGATAGACATCACCATAACCATCATCACCACCATTACATCACCACAACCACCATCACCACCAAGTGTGACCACCACCTCCAAACACCACCATTACCATCAACAACTACCACCATTGCCACAATCAACAACTACCACCATTTCAACCACCAGCAACTACCACCATTACCTCCACCACCATATGCAGTCAGCGACAATAATTAATACAGTATGGACTTCAGCAGTGCTTTACAATTTAAAAGACTGGATAAAGAGCTTTGAAATACTGTAATGTCTGTTATCTGAATAACCATACATTGTATTCTATTGTGTAAATCATTCAGCTAACATAATTTACAATCAACCTGCATTTTCAGTCATTTAAGTTTATCAGACACATCAAAGCAAATAAATATCTCTCACTACAGTTCAGTTTCATCACATGTGGGGGTCTCAGTATTTTATTTGTTCATCATCATCCTGACTTTTTCCCCATCTACAGATAGGGTGAGGTAGGATCCAGAAACAGGGAAAAAGAGACATTCCCAAAGTATAAGTATTAATGGCATGCCCAGTGATTTACTGTACTTGGATCACACAATCATTCATATATCACTGAAGCTCTCAAAATCCTGCCATCGCCTAACGAGAATAACTACCTGCACACATATTTTGTTGGAAGGACGCAAGGCAAGAGTGAGAGCAGTGGAAATGAGTTATTTGAGAGGAGCATGTGGAGTTTCATGGAAAAATAGATATACAGATGAAGAAGTAAAGGAGTGTTATGGTAGTTAAATGTAGGGACAGCCAGACAAATGAGAGAGTAAAGGAGGGTTGTGGTGTTGCTGTGAATGTGGGCAAAAGTGTTCAGAGAAATACTCTAGAGATAGTTTGGCCAAGTGGAGAGGATAGAGAATGAGAAATTGACTAGAAGAGTGTATGTGAATTAAGGTGGAAGGGGAGAAGAGAAAGGGGAGACCAAGGATGAGATGGAGGGATGGAGTGGGGAGAAATATGAGAGAGTGGTGTCAGTTGGAATGAGAGCAGCCAAATGGCACAGGAAAGGGCAATGTGGAGGCAGTTTATTTGCGGCCATCTCTTAAAGGATTAGGGAGTCTGGTGCAGGTAGACAGATACAGTAGATACATGTTTTTCTTTTTTTTCTACCTATCTATCTATCTGTGTATCTATAGCCAGATGCCATAATCCCGTAAGGGATGGTCGTTTGACTTGAGTTAGATGTTTTACACTAACCCTCTGCCAACCCACTTGTTGACACATGGGGAACACATGTGGGTTGATTATATGGGTACCACCCAGCACTGTAAATGGAAAGAAGTGCAATAAAAAGTGACATGAAAGATGGGAGAAATAGGAAGAGAGGAGGACAGAAGAAAAAACGAGTGAGAAAGGTGAAGGAAGAAGTAGGCGGCACAACATCAAGTGAATGGATGATGATTGCCATCACTGTCCACTAACATTTTTTTTTTTTTTTTTTACAAATGCATTTCACATTCACCTGTCAAATAGCCATTCCACTGACTGTTAAGGTAAAGAATCATACTAGGTGGGAAATATAAAACACGTCGTCCATATTTCAGTTTACTTGGAGGAGTGACTCTCCCATGACTAGGCTCTCACAAAACTAAGAGGAAAGTGAAAACATCTCCGTTGGTCACAGCCGTGGGGGTGCGGACCAGGGATGAAGGCCTCTGGCAACTCATCACTATACTAATCCAACACTGAGATCCATATTCTTGTCAGCTCACGAGAGTTCCTAGCTCCTCTTCCTGAGCAGTCTCTTTCAACATATGACACTGTAATGTGAAGGAAAAAGTATGCATTCCCATTACAGCATGTTTTTAATCTTTTGTGAGTCAATTTTGAAATCTCTGTCAATATTATATAGCCATAAATAACATATAGTACAAAACAATGGCTTAGTGTAGTACGGTACGCAATATAAATACAGTAAATTGGAAAAGATGCTGTAAAGCCTCCTACATGCCACAGAATACAGTACAGTATTCTCATCAATTTAGTAAGGTCTATAGCATCTCTTTCACCATGATCTGCTTTGCATATTACACCTTACTACTGTACTTTCTTGTAGGTTATTTCTTTCTTTTTATATCTGCACCAACTTCATAAATAACATACAAAAATATATCACTGTGCCAAAGGGAGAAACAAACTGGTAAGGAAGAGATGTTAGGCAGTCTCCTGAACCAGAAAAAATCTGAATCTAAGTGAATAATAAAAAAAGAGAACTGTGAAAATTTACCATAATTCCATGTAATGCACAGTGATTGTCCAGATTTTTACAGAGCTGGAAAATGGATGGAAAGTTGTGAAAGTAACTTGGAAGAAAAATATGAACATGCCTCAATATTACTCAGCCAATCTGAGTATAGTATTGTATATATAAAACATGAATATATACATTACATAAGAAAAATTGACATTGCAGAAAAACTGGAGATCACCACACTTATCCAAAATTTTGATGCCTAATAAATAGTATAACTGTTCGTATCCTCAAAATTATTAAACTGCCATATTAACAATGTATCATCTTCTCAATTTTATGGTCTCCAGTTTTCTAGCAGATAATGCAAAATCTATGAATATGAGTGAATCACTGAATAATAATAATGATGACACAGGGCCATTTTCTTGCAGACTTAGTAGGCTTTCCAACACCAATTTCTTGTTATTTATTGTGCATGTTACACATTAACTCATTCTCTTGGGTAATGCCTTTTTTCACTTATTCTTGACACTGTCAGATTATTTTATTCAGCTTACAAGAGGCTTTTCAAACTAAAGGGGTTAGAAGGTAGCCTTAATCACCCCGTTCATTAGTACAAATCCTGCCTCATTATGAGTACAAATTATCTGGCAACTCGGTAGCAAGAGTAAGCTAAAATATATCAGAGTCAAAGGGTTAATATTCTTCTGCCTGTAATTTATACCATCTTAGTAACTTTAACCCAAGAATATCATTTTTACTGTGCCCTGATGTTACCACACAATATTATTCTGACTGGGAGAATATCTCAACAGTGAAGGGAGCTAATGATGATAACATCTAACCCCTACAAAGCACAAAGTCTCTCATGATTTTAATAAAACTGTGGTTACTAAGAAAAAAAAAAAAAGATGTCACCACACTAGCACAATTAATATCAGAAGAATATGGCATAAACAGAACACAAGAGAATATTAATTAACTGATTCCAGAAAGTCTTTTTCATCTAATTACGGTGCTGCCATATGACTTTCTTATGTGGTTTAGGACAGACTCTGAACTGGTGAAGCTAGATATTGTGTAGCATTAATAAACCCCACAATACAAAAGGCCTTTCCTGAGTTGACTAAAATTATCTGGTACTTGGAAGAATAAATTAAAAAATACATCACCTGGATTTTGTTGTTAATGTGCTGTCTGCAAAAAAAAAAAAAAAAAAAAAAAAAACTGTTAAGAAGTGGTGCTCAACAGCCACCTAAGTTGACAAGAACACATGCCACAGACTGTAAGGTCACTGGAATGACTGTGTATTCTCAACTAATGGAGAACCTGGGAATAAGAAATAAATATATAAACAAATAAATGCATCAGCCTACATCACTATCCTGTACATATATACAAACAAGATGGCCACTCAGGCAACTCAATATTTAGGGTCATATTTTCATTGGTTTAGAGGGCTCTCTGGCTAGCATCTCTTCCTTGCAGCTTATTCCTCTGTCTGATACACTATTCCATTCAATCTAATAACATGATTTTAATTATACTCTTGTTACTACCAGAATATTTTACTCAATTCAGACGTGCCCTCTAGTACCTCAAGGGGTATATGAAGGCTGTCTCTAATCTCTCAAAGTTGAAAAGTCACACCCTAACCTGAATAAACCCATCTGGAGTTAGTAAAAACAAAGCATAGTATACATTACTCTGCTGAAGACATTACCTCATTCAACCCACAGATGTCTAATTATTTCCACTCTTGCTATCTACTTATTAAATATACAGTATAAAGCTTGGGAGAACCTTTTTGAACTGGAGGAAATGGGTACAACCTCCCTTACCTCTTTTACTATAGGGATGCTCTTCCAGACTGAATAAAACCATCTGGAGGCAGCAAGAAGATAAAAAACACATCGTCAGACTTCCAGGGATGTCTTTTGTATTGTTCTTGGTATACCCTGATAATTTTTTTCAGCTTAGGAAAGACTTTTGAAACTGGAGGGGTTAGATACCGCCTTGCTAAACCCTTCCAATATAAGAGACCTCTCCTCTGTAATATCAAATTGGCTGATAGTATCAAGAGTAAGCTAAAAGGGACATTGCTCAGATTCATGGGGTTAATATTTTTCTTGCATGTTATTTATACGATATATGGCACTATAAAAAGGTGTATATCCCATAAAGGAAGGTAATAGGGTGTAGCTACTGTACTGTAATATGCAAAATAAATCTCAAAGGGACAAGCGCTTGAGAGCCTCCTAAGCTAATGAGACAATGGCCCTAGGAATAAACACATGACCTTAACGTAAGACCATCTTCAAGGAGAAAGTTATATTAAATAATAAGGGTAAAATAACCATTACATTACTTGATGGCCAGCTGCTTGACAATTCAGCTGCCTATTCACATATGGCTTACCCTAACAGTATGATAACTTTTCTTTATATTCTATTGTTACTACCACCATATGATTTAATTCAGCTAAAAGGAGACCTAGTGTACTGAGGAAGTTAATGATGGCTGGATCTAACTTCTCAAGCTCAAAAAATCTCTCCTAACCTGAACAAAATAGCCTGGGGTAGAAGCAATAAAGCACAAATGACATTATCATAATGAAGGAGCAAAAATAATATTAAGTTCTGTCAACTATCATCAATGAAGCCGTGGTCATTATACAGTATCTTATTAATGTCCGATCATTATTGCTCTTTCTTGACAACTAGACAAGTGGCAGCTACATACATGGATCAACATGATTTTTTTTTTATCACTATGATAATATAAGAGTAAAATGTGAACTTCCCTACTGTATTCTAACGATTCATGCCTAAATGATATTCTTATGAAGACAAATATGTGCAACTTTAATAATATGGATAACTTAACAGTGTGAAAATGCTGATGAAAATGTGGTCAACATTAGAAAAATAATGTATATATATCCTCGTATATCAATTAATGTGAAGGACTGAGTGGTGAGGACCATAAGAAGTGAGGGTCACGGCCTCAGACAACTGCATACCTTTAACAAAATGGCGCCCTTGTTAGGAAAGAATAAATACACGCAATCAGAACCAGAATTTGCAGAGAAACCACTGAAAAATCAAACTACACAATCTACCAATCACATTCTGAGTACAGAGCATTATAAACACTAGGCGTGGATCCTTTATTTCATGAAGATTGTGAAAGTGACTGGCAAATTTCTGCAGCTTATTGTTTTCCAGTAGATTTCAGCAAGGCGCCACTAATGTGATTCCTGCACATAATTAGCATCAACTGGGGAACTGTAGGTACCCATAAAAAATAATGCTAACAAAACTACAGTCACATATGGTGTAGGTTTGTACTTGTCCAAAATGTAATAGCAACATCGTACATCAAGTAGGAAACACAACTACAAATACTGTTGTAGCTACATTGTGCACAAAAGCTGCCATGAACAACTGATAGCATTACTCCAAGCTATGTGCAAAAGCATTTAAATAATGCAATGCAAGCACTCTGTTCTCCATAACCTCCTGCAATATTATCTCACCACAACCAAGCCAACAAAGGCTGGATAAACACTGCTTACACTGCAATGCATTATAGTACAGTGGCAATTTGTTCACACATACACCATATAGGTGAGTACTCAGGATAATTCACAAGAGGTGAAGCTCTTAATATACCATAATACATACACAGGCTATCCCATGTACAGGTATCAACTGCAGACAAAATGTGAGGAGTGATTCACCTCACTTTCTCAGAGTCAGACATGTAGACCATCATGTCTTCAGGTAAAGTGATTACAGCAATGTATATCTAACACATTTTCATTAGTTACCTATTACAGATAAATATGCTTTCATATATTTTCATAGTTATCATGAGCCACAAGTTAAAGCTAGCCAGCTCTGGACTGATATAAAGCTGGAATGCATAACGATGAGGTGAAAGTCACAGCTTTAAAAATCTGGCCAGTTGTTCTATAAATTTCATTAACTATTCAGAAAAGAAAATAACCACCCATTTTTTCCCAATAAAGTAGTCAGTTGAGTTGTAAAAAGGGAGGATTAATGTATGTTGAAAGGAAACCAGACAGTTTTACTAGACAACAATGAAAATATACAAGTCCACAAAAAAAGTTTATGGTCATGAAAACCTAGAGTAAGTGCAATGTAAAAATAAAACTGATTGAAAACATGACAGACTTCGCAATATTCCACCCTGATAAAGAGGCAAAGGTAAATGTGTCCCCTTTTAGCACTTCAGTTTCGAGGAGGGGGCACAGTATTCAGAGACAATCAAGTAGAGATTTTTAAAGACATTTTTAGAACACAGCAATACCCTTCCATTTTCCTACACATTGCTCTTCAGGGTAGGAGAGTCTTTCACGTTGACTAGAAACTTGTAGGGAATAACAAAAACATGGTAAAATAATGTCATAAAACTTGGTGATAAAGAAGTGATAGAATAATTTACTAAAACTTTCTGATAACAAAGTGAGACAATGTGTCGTTATTGTACTGTCAGTTTTCCACATAAATGCATTATGAATACTGTACACCTGTTTTGCGTACTGTTCACCCTGACGGACCAGGAACATCTCACTGAAGTTGAATAAATCTGTTTGGCATTACCGAGAATTATAATGACAATTAAAAAAAAGGCACCTGAACTGAAAAGGTTAACCCCTCCAGTTTGATGATGTCTTTTATTTTATTACAGTATTTTTGTATCCTTGCTACTACCAAGTGATTTTTATTCAGCTTCGTGAGAGACCTTCCCTGACTTAATGGGTTACCATATGTACAGTCAATCAAAAAAGTATTGGTGCACACTCTAAATGAAACAATCTGACACCACAGAGGATGGCTATTACAAAATCCCAGGTGATTCCGCCATACATTAATAACCCTACTTTCCTGATAATGTCATATATATCACTTACTTGATACTTCTTAGTCAGTACTGTTAATATCCACTTTCAGATGATGACAGATTAACTGCCTCAAAACACCACAAGCTCTCTCAGTCATTTAAGAAATCACTGAACCTCCTATGTGGCACTCTTTTGATCAACTGTACATGTAAGAAAATGAATGTAGTGTATTTTACTGTAACATGTACAAAGCTTCATCATATAATTCAGATTATCACCACACTTGCTACACAAAGCATAACAGGACATATGACTTTGTACCTGCCTTTAATGTGATATGTACATGGTCAAAACACTTTCTTCTGCATAACTGTTAATTAAGTATAATACAGAAAATTCCACTTCACCTCCCTGGAGCTACATACATTGGCCTGAGATACGTAAATAAATAAACACTGTTCTGTAATGAAAAATAAAAAATAAATAACCCCTTCAATGTACTGATGTATTTCACCGGTTTCTTCTTCTTACTTCCAGATGATTTGATTCAGCTTAGAGGAAACTCATACTGGCAGTAGTAGTAATAGTAATAGCTGCAACCCCAGCTCATCTGATTGTGCACCCAGTGGACTGCAGGCTGAAGTTGCCCTCCTCCTGCAGTCCACCACCCTTCATTCAGGGAAGCCAGAGAGAGCTGAAGGACATTTGTATAACCAGGCAACAGAGTCAACCAGCTATGTCTGTGCCACCATTAGAAGGCATCTCTCTCCAGCACCCAGTGAGGTAAACGAAAGCCACAGCTAATCCCTCCCGTTCAAAAAGTCGCCTCTAAGCTAAATAAACCTGTCCGGTGCTCGCAAAAATAAAATGAAAAATACCCTACTTAGTATTTCAGCTGTGACATAGTTCTGTCAGATGAAAAACAAACTGGCTATTGTATGGACATACAGATAATGGAATTGCACTTTAACATTTGTAGTCTTGTATGTTGTATTCATAAAATGAACAGGTGAACAAACCTAGCATATAGAAAAAAAAATCCTTTCATAGTCACTTTATCTCCCATTCACAACTGACTAAGATGTGCGATAAATAATATTCAATACTGAACCCTGAAATATCAAAACCCATTCCTAAACAATGAACCACTAACATACCTCTCATAGTTTCTGTATCTCTGCTATATGTTCTCTCATTTATACGCGATTAAACCCTTTATCCTGAGTTTTTTTTTTTTTTTTCTGCTGCTACAAGACACTCTTATTCAGCTTAGGTGAAACTTTTTGAACTGGAAGAGTTCGATGTATTTTCCGTTAACTCCTCACTGTTTGGGTGAATTAAATAGCCAAATACTACAGTGGCAACGATAAAATATCTATGACATTTCTGGGCTGAAGGGGTTAAGATCACATTAATTCCATATATATCAAGTGGAATGCAAACCTCTACAGCCATAAATCACTCACTCCAATGCTCTAACCAGTGAATTCAAGTGCTTCCTAACTTTTGTACATTTCATGCCAAAACCCCTCCCCTGTGTTGACATATTAACTTTTTTTTTCTCTCTCTCATACAGATGGAGTTACTTGATATTACTGCTATGGTAAACCCTTCACAAAAGGGCCCTTCCACCCTAAACTGAATAAGATGATCAGGCAGTTACATGAAAAATACGGCAAACCCTCTTTAAAATGAATGTCAATTTACCCAATTTCAGCTTTGCAAACTCTTTGATTAAACCATACAACCTCTTCATATACAGTATCAAAAAACAATTTGTAAGCTGTACAGTATAAAATGGATGCAGCCAACTGACTAAATAGTACTGTACTGAATACACATACAACTGAAACACATTAAGTGAGTACTATCCTCAGTGTATGGTAATGTAACTATACTGTTAGCGTTAGCCTGATTCTCCTGTGCCCCGCCTCCTTGGCCCCGCCCACTCACCCGTCGACCCGAGTAGTTCTGATCCACTCTTGCCGAGCCAGCGTCAGGTAAACATGTCAGGTGCTCTAGATAATCGAAGCAACAAAACTTTTACTTAACCTCTTAACTGCAATGTCTTTTCCATTTAACTAAGATGTTTTGTAGTTAAGAATGTTGGGAAAATGTACCAATTAAAGGAACGTCATCGGCCTGAAAGGTCTGTGAAGTAACGAAAGTTCCCTCTATAAAAATAAAAAGGTATACATTCTACAAAGAACTGTTTTGACTTTTTTGTTATATATAAGATGGAAAATGAAAGACGATAAGAAATAGAGAACAAAAGTAACAGAGGAACGCGAGATGAATTTGAGAGGAGGACTGGTGCACACACACACACACACACACACACACACACACACACACACACACACACACACACACACACACAGCACAACCCTTTTCCCTCTATAAGATTTTAATGACTCCACGTGTATAGAATCAAAATTCTTATACGGCATTGTTGGTATAAATAATTATACAGTATTGAGTAGGCGAGGCCAGTGACATTTCGTTATCCTACTTCTGTATTTGATCCCTCTAATATTAATGAAGGAAATAAATAAGGAAAATTACAATATGGTTATGATACTGTGGTAACTTACCAGACATAACCGATGACTTAATATGTTTCATAGCAACAGCGGCACAGCTGCGATGTGTTACTGCCAAGCTCCGAACTTCCTTGGCGCCAAAATTCAGCTGCAGTCGTTGAAGGAGGCGGGGTGGTTCTTTTCAAACTGATTTTGATTCAGTTAGAAAATTTTAGTGCTTCCTTTGTCAAACAGAAATTATTTCAAAGTAAAAGTAAATAATATGATACTGTTTCATGGTAAGGCTCATTATTCTATTAGTAAGAAGAATAATTATCTCAGCCAATCAGCAACGAGTACAGCTGGAAGTGGGCGGGGCATCAGAAGGGGACGGGGCACAAGAGAATCAGGCTAACGCGAACAGTATACTGACTTATCATAAGTATATCACAAACCTGGGTTAGTAAATTAAGACGATCATCAAACATCAGACTTTAACAAACTTTTGGATTTAACAATCCACCTTTTTCTAATTGGTCTGTCGTATTATATAGAGCTTACTGTACAAACCCGATATCACCTTACTGAAGGGGTAAAACCTAAAACTGAACTAAGCAAATTATCCTGCCCGTATCCTGAACATAATCTTGACCTACACTTCTGATGGTTCGGGGTGTACTGTATTACGGGATTATCATATACCATCAAAATAAACACCAGATAACTTAATACTGCATCCACTTAAAACCTGACACTGGTACAGTACTAATATTAAAATTACAAATCAAAACTGATTCTCATAAATCAAAGATAAAATGTAAACGGCTGTACAGCAAAACCTTGATTACTATATCTGGATTAGATTGGCCGAGGTCACTATATATATATATATATATATATATATATATATATATATATATATATATATATATATATATATATAAAGGCCCTTATGTTAACCATATAGATTACTTTAAATCTGGAATATAAAATATGGTAACCTATCTGTATACCAGTAGGTAGATGGATAACATTGCAGGCAGTCCCCAGTACAGTGTGAAGAAAATGAGATACAAATAATCAAGGTTGTATTGCATTGTATTAAAGCAGAAAAACATATGACAGCCATAAAACAGTACAAGGTAAAAAACAGAGGAAAATACTATTGCCTGAGCAGACTAACCTTAAAGCTAATTATCAATAACTTTGCTTGTGTACTTTTTGTATGAAATTTTATTTTCATTCCAGAATGAATATTTTTTGAAAACAGATTTCCTGAGATATGTGCACCTATAGGTACAAATCACACATCTGAAAAACCTCTAACTCCATTTTTAGCTGTCTGTAAAATGTGCAGTTCAAACTAACACCTATTAACGAAAATTCTGCACATAACATAATCAGGCATAATGCTGACTAGGATATAATAATCCATCAATTCTCTTTCTGGTCTGGGAAACGTAAGAAGAATCGCACTATTCCTTCTAGGTGACTCGCTGGAAAAAGACTGGCAGGTTCTCTTGAAGCTAGTGTCATCTGGAAGTATGCTCATGTCTCCAAGGTCATTGTTTGTTCAGACTCTACAATCAACAGAATGGCTTCTCCTGAAGCCTTGGGCAGTTTTATCAAAGATTAAGGCTATGACTGTAAACAGAAATTAAGTTTCCTGTCAGTCTGAGGTGGTCAAGACTAAGTAATCTATCTTCCTAGAAAGCGTTTTCTACACCAAGATTGGCAGTCCTTGAGGGTGTGTTGAGGCACTTTTCTATGGAGATATAATGAATATTTCAAAATTGTTTCTGAAAGGGGAAGACTGTAAAATGTGACCCCAATTGTTCTAAGGCATTGGTTTAACTGGCAGCATGAAGCCAAGGGATGTTATGAGGCACTATCATATTAATGATGTATGTGGAGTCTGTGCAGGATAATGTGACAACTGCTGCTCTTCTCACTCAAGATATACATTTAGTATAAAATTCATAACTTCCCAGCAGAGCAGAGTAATAGGCTGTGACAGGCTGTTCAGGCTAGTGGAAAGGCTTGCAAACCACTCAAGGAGATGTAGTCAACACAAACTGTGCAGTCATAGCAATGCAACTGGAAATGCTGTTCTTCTCAACTAGAAAAGCTGTTCTTCTGAAGTTACCCTTATCCTGAAGTTCACTGTTCTCCTTTTAGGGGATGGGGAAGGAGATGAGGGAATTTTACATAACTGGTTATCATTGTCATCAAGTGAAGACATCTTTCTCTTGCATCATGCTCTCACATAAAATCAGTTATTACAATAACAAAATAGGAGGGAAGTGTTTAGGTGTGTGACTTGTACCATCAGTGGGTATCTCAGACCTTCAAAAGCATACAACATAATGTGATCTGTTATGTACAGTGCTCAAAAAATATATAACATTGTAACTTCATACAGAAGCAACATACTGTACACTCATGAGTAATAAAGTAATGCATAATTCTTTTTTTAACTTAGAAAGCTTACTTTATGAGCAATAGTGGCAATGCAGTGTTTGATAACTTAGAAAGTTTACTTTATAAGCATTAGTAGCAAGACAGTTTGATAACTCAGAAAGTTTATTTATGAGCATTAGTATTGAGACAGTGTTTGATACGTCAGATAAAATCTACTCTGCTTACAATATACATGTGCTTTAATAAAAAATGACTAACTTAGTGACCAAGAGATAAACATGGCACCAGGATTCAGACTAAAAAGCAGCATCACTAAATTTAGTTCTCACACCAAATCTATTCCCTATATGCTAAATTTTCTCTTGTAATACATAGTACTGCAATGTTTAGTCTATACTGGTACTCAAGTCCAAATTTACTTCCAAAAATATTACTCCTTAGCAGTGCATGAGACAAGGGCTGATATTTACAAAACACCACAGGATCATTTTTCTCATATAGAGTAACTAAGATCCATTTGCAGGAAGGACAAGAGAAGGAAAATTCAGATCCTTCCCTTGTCTTTTGTTCTTCCTTTCTCTCTCTCTCTCTATCTATCTATCTATCTATCTATATATATATATATATATATATATATATATATATATATATATATATGAGGAAAATCATCATAAGCCATTTAGTGAATCTCAGCCCTGGTACTCGACATTATTTCAAGCACTACTTTACTGGTAAATGAGGGTACGGTAATGTGTTTCGAGTACAGAGTTATGTCACAGCAACTGTTCCTATTCTACACTCATCAGCTATTCTCTCTCCCCACCCTTTGTCCTTATCCCTAGTTGAAGGGAAGTTGAACCCAGAATTTTACAGCTAACACAGACCTGACAGTGGTACCGGTAGTTCAAATCTTGTTCAGTATGCACATATAACAGCATTATCATCAATTGTTCCTTGTGTAGTATAACAGAGCTTTAACCTATAGCATATTTGCCCATATCTGTTTCAACCTGACAAAAATCCCTCACCCCAATCAGCTCAGTTGATAGCCAGACTGATGGGTCGATTTGACGATTAACCAAGGAGACTCATTCTATCTCATACCTAAGCTTACTTAATTTCATGCAACAATAGCTTAGCATTCAGGTTGTGGGAGTAGCCAAATTCCCTCAGATGAAAAGAAGCCACCTTAACATCGAACAACCAGCTACGACTTTCTTCTACCCAAGGACAGGATTACAGGTTAGGGGAGACTAAGGTTCACGAGTGTATATTATGGGTTAGATTAAGTACAGAACAGTATTAATTCTCAATCTACTGTATCCTGTTTAATTTTTATAGTTTTAAGCATCAATGTAGTAGAAAATATATATATAAACTTATGAATGAAATGTGAAAAATATAAACAGCTTTTTCAAACCCTGAATAGAAGACACTTCATAATGTTGACTGCCTAATCTTGAAGCCACTGTACTTGGGTCTCTTTACTGCGCGATTACTTGGTTTTGATGACTGTAAATCTCAATGCTATGGGCTATGATAAGTGGCTATCAGGATGTATGAGTGTATTTACAAAATATTATGTAAACAGTAAGCTAGTCTCTTAACATTTTTAAGTAGCATACTGTGGGCTGTGTCTGAAGTGGCATGGGAGGCTTTGTAGTGCTTCTTCCTTAGCCATTTATTTCACATAGTACAACCAAACATTCTCTTCTATGTTGTCTAATTTTTATATTAATATCAACATATTTTGCATCAATAAAAAAGATAAAGAGGTTACTTTAACCCGTACCATCCCAGGCATTTTCGTAATTTTATACCCACCCAATCCCGGACCAAAAACGGAAAAAAAAATTATTGCATAAAACAATCCAAAAGGACATATAAATCAAGGAAAAGCCAAAAAAAAGTACCCCTTACAGGAAAAATAAGTGCAGGATGGCTGTCCATCGTGTTTCTAGCCCAGTTTCCCAAGCCGTGAGCTACGTTTTCCCACCCAGCTGGCCGGGATGAGAGAGAACGGGGGAGGAGAATGGGGGAATCCCCATTCTCAATATCCTTTTCCACTGGCTCATATTCCTCCCTAGAAGAGTCGTCCAGGTCTTCCTCTTCTATACAATCACTAAATGACGGGACAGAGGGTCCATGTGACAGTTTCAACCGCCTTCACCAGCCCAATGAGGCAGAAAAATGGCGTGACTTCTGAAACATTCTAACACTGTGAGGGACAGTGGCACACTGATGTTACCCAGCCATGCAGAACCAAACTCAGTGCTACAAGTGCTTGTGCACAATGTTGCCAATACATTAAGTTACTCCTTAGCAAAAAAATTAGTTACACTGAAGCAGTTAGAGACGCGCTACAGCGCTCGAATTTTGCTGTCTTCACCATCACGTCGCTGGGATTACTCGAGACGTTTTGTACCGTCGGCACCATGCCGACGGCGGGATTGTACGGGTTAAATATTATACCCCCCAATTTTCTTCCATCTTATTTAAAGTGTATAACTGTAATATCAACATGGTTTCCACCAGTAATACAGAAGAGGCTTACTCGGAATATTTTTAAACCCCAAAATCCTATTCCATGTTATGTATATCATTTTGATTTCCCCATACTTTATACAGTATTACTAAAAAAGGAGAGAGTTACTCTGCACATTACACCCAAACATTCTCTTTCATGTTATTTATCTCATTTTGACAGCGATGCAAATAGAAGGAGATACTGAAGTGTAATGCAATGAATAAATCGTGAAGGGAGTCGTGAAATCTCCAAAAATCACTTCCAATACAACCCCATATCATGAAATGTGCTTTGAATATACAGTATAGTTTTGCAGCAAGCTCTACAGAAACTTATAATACCTACACAAAGAACATCACTTGGAAAGGTTAGCACACTTATCATCATCCCTGATTATAACAAACCTACAAAACTAGGGGGAACGCTTAACTGGGAAATAAATAGATGGAATGCAACTCACAGTACAGTACAGGTAACATCTCAAACTATCCAAACCTAGAGAAACAGAACAGGAAACTAAGGATAACATGATGCACTTGGGACTGATGTAATGAGTATCCAAATTCCAAGGCCGACTCCAAAACTAACTACAGTATCTGACTTCAAGAGATCCAGACAAAAAAATAATACTAGTTTAAAGATAACGATGACTTATAGCAAATATGGAGCCTGCAAACTTTAACCATGACTATTTTGAAATTTGTATCTGGTACATTCATCACTGTAGTGCCACGTGCCTCACTGAGATCCAGTGGTTGATGTGTTTCTTGTCACTGCACCTATGGAGTGAAAAATAGTTTATATCTTTTCAAGACTTTAAAGGAAAATATCTCCTAATTCCTCCCCCCTCCCCATATTCCCATCATGGCTCCTCCAGTCCTTTCATTTGAGAGTATGATCATTATTTGTTACATGTCATGAACTTACGAATGACAAAGAAGTGTACTGGCAATTCAATATAACACGTACAAAGGGTCAAAGGTGAGCACCATACAGTTACCTCTTGTTTTGCACTAACAGGTAGGCTTCAAGTTTCAAGCACTGTTTTTAAATCCAGAAACTTGTTCAGCAATTTCTTAGCTACCTTGATTCCATAGACTGTCTCCATTCGACATTCTTGTTAAACCTGGGCAGTGAGTGACAAAGATATTTTAGAGTTTGAGGCTAAGCAAATGACTTTTCAAAGCAACTGCAGCTATAAGCAGGATGATGTAGGTAAAAGGGAAGAGTATATGTACTGTATCCTGGAAAGGAAATAAGGGATTTAGGAATGACACGTAGATGCATCGTATGAACAAAGATAAATATGCTGAAATGGTATGGAAAATTTAAAAGCATGCACAGAAATGCAAGAGCCCAAGAAAGTCTCTGAGAATGAAGTTGAAGGTAATGTAGGTGAAGGAGGACTACATATGGTTTGGAAGAAGCCAGTGGAACAGTATTTTGGAGAGAGTGAGAGAAGAGGAAATTGACAGGAAGAGAGTGAGAGCAGTAATGCATGTAAGGACAAAGTAAGCTGGAGGTGATTTCAGAATATGCCACTACCAACATCTGTTAGGGAGTTTCCAAGACACAGCTAGGTGTTGGAGATGATAATAATGATGAAACCAAAGGAAACCTGGACAAGTGAGGGCAAACTCGCGTGGAAAAACTGAGGGAAGGATAAGTCTATGTATGAATAATGAAGGTTAGGTCTTGTACAGGAGCAGCTATTACTACTATTTAACATAGTGTATAATTCATGTAAAGGAAAATGCATACATACACATTCCTCGTAAACATATAAAAGAACATAACTGAAAGTCTATCTATCTATCTATTGCCAGACACCTTAATATCCTAACGGGTGGCCAGAAACAAATCGCCTCCATGTTGCCCTGTCCCCCGCCATTTCACTGCTCTCACTGCAGCTCACACCCCGCTCCCCAATATACCTCTCCCCTCCATCTCATCCTCGGCCTCCCCTCCCTCTCCCCTCCTCCACCTCACTCACATACACTCTCCTCGTTAGCCTCTTGCATAATAATACAGTAATAATCAAAATAGTAACAGTGCTATTCAAAATCCCATACTGGACTATAATTATACAAAAAACTGGATACCATACACTACACTCAAATGAAAAACATATTGTAAGGTAACACTTCAGATAACTGTACCTTCCATTACTGTAAGTCTTATACATTAAGCAATCTCTCGACTGTGGAAGTAGCTACATATATAATCTAGTTATACCTTCTACAGACTAATATAATATAAGGACTTTTTAATTACTTGATACCTATTGACAATTCAGCTAAACACAGCTTGTTAACCACACTTCCTTACTGATATTTGGTCATCTAGCAACAAAATTCTTTTAGCCTATTAGGGGCACCATAAGTTTCCAGTTGTAATGCCCATGGTTACCATCTATGGCATATACAGTATGTACTACTACTGTACCAATTTAGTAATGCTTACGATTCTCTACTCATGGTAAATTGTACAAGCTGTGAGAGTTTCTACAACAGACATTGAAGTGAAGTATGATGTTTGATAAAGTAAGTTGACTTTTGATGCTAAGTACATTTAAATGCAATAACTGATACTAAGAAATATGATAAATGATACAGTACCAAAAATTTATGAAACAAAAATGCTAAAATCACAGAAATGAAGTGAAATCTTCCACTCATCTACAGTATGTCACTATTCTACTTAAATCTATATAATTCAAAAACAGACACTGCCTCAGATTAATACAAGGACGAAAGCTGTCTATCTACGGACAAAATTTTATCACTAATGAGAAAAAAAAAAAAACATGTCTACCACCTTACAAATAAGCACCATAATATTTCCTACAAAGACCACTTCATTACAGGCTACCTAATTAAAATTCTTGTTAAATTTCTCCATATGATACTGAGTACTAAACCCCCACTTCTTTGCAAAATATCTGCTAGTTAATTTCTAGAGGACTTCAATGGATCATTATATGGTACCAACTTACATTTTTATAGGTACACTAATTACAGGTTGTGAATATGAATTAAAAAACAAAAATAATAGGTTAAAATGGATAAGCCTAACACCACACTACTAGAAGAAGGCTTGACTTTAAAAATTTCAAGTTATATTTCCACTGGTTTTATATCTGTATTACAGTACTATTTCTACTATGCCTGTCTAGCATTCATGACAAATATTACTTTACTTTTCAAAGTTATTGCTCTTTTAGCCAGTATCTAGAGCAACCAACACTTATATATTGAGCTGTCAGGTGGATTTGGTCAGTATTCACAAAAATTATTGAAACAAAAAATGTACATTATATACTAATTCTTTCAAAAACTATTGAGGAAAAATACTAAGTGGTGTTAATTTTCTTCACCTAAACCTAAATTACACAACTACATTAAAATGCCAAAAAGTTTCAAAATTATGATTAAAAAAGAAAACAGACAAAACAATGGGACTCTTTGATTTTCCACTGTACCTGAACCAAATATTATGACATCTGCATCACTGCTACTGCTCAGTTCTCACACACTTCATTTAACCCTTTCAGTTCAAAGATATGATACTCTTGTTTCTTCCACATTATTTTATTCAGCTTGGGGCAACATCTTGTAGTGAAGGAATGACGCAACATCTCATCCCTCCAGTTGGAGACGTCTCTCCTAAGATGAATAAAATTGTCTGAAGCTAACAAAAACTAAAAAATAAAATCACTAGACAGCAGGTGTTAAAACCATCAACATGTATCTGAACTGTTAACTTACTAATTACAGCAGTACATGAAGAAAATAAACCTAGAGTGTACAGGTATCCCATTAATTTCATTCTCGCTACCACCAAAAAATATAATTTAATTGCACAAAAAATCCTCAGATCTTAATGGGATAAACAGGGGTTCAGGATGTAAGACAAGTTGGTTAATATGTGACTACTAGATAAAATATTTCTACCATCAGAAGTGCAAGGTCTACTTTGCCACTAAACAAACAGTAGGCCTATATGAAAAACAGAACAAATATACTATTAAGCCTTCTATGACAAGAGAGATCATCTCACCTTCAGTTCATCTTTGTCAGTCTCACTCAGATCTATGATGAAAAGGTAAGAGATAAAGGTAAAGGTGGGAGCAGCGCCATAAAGTGCTTAGCCCTGCCAAATATCAGCCTCACAACACTGCCCATGATCTGTTACAGGTGTTGCATAAACCTCAGTAGTTTCCCTTGACCTGTAAGTCAGTCTGCTGGATCAGAGGACACTGTCCGAGATGATAAAAATTTATTCCTGATCACTCTGAGCCACGGACCACAAACTCAATATGAACCAGAATAAACTCACTGCCAAAATATCAACCAATTCTTCTGACCAACCAAATACTGTACTGATATAACAAAACCTCTGCTCATACTAAAGGCTTGATCACAACTCTTATATGTCCCTACTCAAGTTGTGCAATGGAAAACTACTGTATTCAAAACTTCCACTACAGTATATTTTAATAAATACATACAACATACTGTACTTGATAGCCCTACTGATCATTGTGCACCCAAAAGAGGTGCAAGATCTGATTAATTTCACTGATGTAATAATCCATTCCTGATTATGATATGAAGATTTTGGTCAACAGTATAACCACTTTCTACAAAGCAAATACAGTACAGTAATATATGTGCCTTTCTGCATAAACAGTGATGCACAGTGCTACCTGCATATCAAGGAAGAAAGAGCCAAGATGGTGAAGTCTTCACAAAGGGAAAATACAAAAAACTAACTGGCTGAGAACTGATGGAAAGTCGGAGTGCACAGGGCTGTAGGGCTGAGTGAGTCCTTTCAACCCTTAGGAAAAGCAATGGACATGGGAGATAATGAAAATTATGATGAACCATAGGAAAATGTAAAGAGATAGAAGTGACAATGGAGGAGAAAGAACAGTGTCATAGGAAAGAAAATGGCCAAATCACCCATGGTACAATCTTTGTAATTCATGATTAAACACTGGAATGACTGATCACATGTTCTTCACACATCCCTCACACATTACTGAACATTCTCACTCAATATAAATTAACAAGGCATTGAAGTCACACATGAATAAACCTGGATATAGTGATGAGAAGTCTTTTTAAGTATTTAAGCTTGTAAATTTAAAGGTATTTCTCATTGTAAGTGCTAAAATGAGTATTATTGACAGAATGTAGTTTCTCATTCACTGTTCTACATTACAACTTGCTTTCCCACAAATTATAAGAATACAGTATTTTACAGGTATGTCAAATCTCACTGTGGCATCTTATGTCCGTAACTCCCACTGAAACTAAATTAAGAACATTTTTGCAGTGTACTACTGCAGTTAGGAAACAACCACCAAAATTTACACCGGTATAATACATGAT
The DNA here is from genome assembly GCF_032717465.1 of Coenobita brevimanus. Lineage (NCBI taxonomy): Eukaryota > Metazoa > Arthropoda > Malacostraca > Decapoda > Coenobitidae > Coenobita > Coenobita brevimanus. Next base: position 5,301,656 of record NC_137011.1, on the reverse strand, counting down.
AACCTACACTCTCAGTGTCTCTTTACATTCTCTAATACCAAGGAACACCAATTCATCTTCAGTATTCATCCTCACTGTAGTTATTGCTTGAGGACTTGTGTCAGATATGTCAATGAACGTAATGTGCAGCAACACAATAGTAAAAAATGGCTGGGGTGAAAAAGAGACTAGATTAATCTTTGTTTACAGTCCACTACTTAAGGCCATTCACTTGAAGCTTCTCGAAGACATAACGTGTTGTATCAGTGACTATAATTTTTTTCAACTGCAACTTGGGCTATACATCTAGGTGCAGTGGCGTATAACCAGAGTATAACGCAAATGCTCTGGCATATACCCTTGACCAAGCACACTACTGCAAGCGAGGGGTTACAACTGCTCGTCACAATTATAATGCAGTGATGGATGAGTGTCTTTTGGGGTGAAGCAACCTTTCCATATTCATCCTCACTTTTAAAAAGTCCAAGGGAGATTAGGGATTAGGCATTGTTAAGGGATAGGGGATGTTTTGTTTACTGCTTGCGTATGTTTTAAATTATGTCTCTTAATATGAGTTTCATATCCATAATGCCAGATGAAAAGATATACCAGTACTGGAATAACCATCCATCCTAATAATCTCACAAACTTTAATTTATCATGCTTACTTTTCCCTTTAATTAGGAGGACATTTTACTTTCGCTTTCCAACAAAAGAAAGGGGACACAAGAATGCCACAAGCCCTTTCCCTCCCCCCCTCCATCTTTTTATGGAGAAGGTGGGGCTGAATCTTAGGTTACTTGAAGAATACATGGAGAGGATGGGAGAATTTTCCTTCACACTTACTTATCCATCATCACAGACATTCCTTTTCTAAGTACCAAAACATTTTCTCTGATCTTTATTAAAGGCAATGCTGTACTTTCACAGTGTTTTTCGAATCACTTCACTTTTGTCCTCTGCTTATTCAAGAGATGTTTGGTTTCCCTTTTAAATATAATCTGTGAGAGTGGAGCTGAGTTGTGACCTGTATCGTTAATGAATCTCCCACTAAACTCATCCACATTTATTCACTGTGGGCGTGGGTGCTCGTGTGGGTGTCTGTGGGTGCTGTGGAGGGGTGAGTGGGTGGGCGTGGCTGT
>NC_137011.1:5280535-5295535 GCF_032717465.1 Coenobita brevimanus | reverse complement strand
CAACCACCTCAGCGTAAAATGGGGTGACTGACTTGTGAGTGTGACTGAGAGTGAGAGAAACAATACCTAGCCAAGATTCCTCTCTCTCTCTCTCTCTCTCTCTCTCTCTCTCTCTCTCTCTCTCTCTCTCTCTCTCTCTCTCTCTCTCTCTCATGCCATTTTTCAACTCAGACACCTCTGCATCTGCCCCCTCCTCTCTCTCTCTCTCTCTCTCTCTCTCTCTCTCTCTCTCTCTCTCTCTCCTCCATAATCACTTCTAACCCTTCTAATCCGCTCAAGCCGAGAGGGGGAGGGGGGAGGAGAGAGAAGAGAGGGGGAAGGGGAGGGAGTAGGGAGAAGGAAGAGGGGTAAGGGGAGAGAGGGGGGAGGGAGAAGAGAGAGATGAGAAGGGAGAGAGGGGAGGAGGGAAAGAGAAAGGAGGAGAGAAGACAAGAAGAGGAGAGAAGAAAAGAGGGAACAGGGAGGAGAGAGAGAGAGAGAGAGAGAGAGAGAGAGAGAGTCAAGGAATCATACAGAGAAAAACAAAACTTCAATATTTATAACTGCATCTCCCTGTTACCCACACACCACTACATGCCACCACTTCGGCACTAACACCCACCGTCCATACTGAATACACACCAGGGCCCTCTCATCCCGTACTGGTGTATCTGGTATTAGAGGGGTATTTTAGTGACACGTGGGTGGGTGTTGAGGATGATAAATAAATCCTGCTTTAAAAATATTCGGATCTTGAAACTCCTTAGCGTGGTATCGAACTCGCGTCCTTTCTCTCTCTCTCTCTCTCTCTCTCTCTCTCTCTCTCTCTCTCTTTTGATCCTATCTTTCCTCATCTCCTTCATTCCAATTCCCCTCCTCTCTTCCACTCCAAATCACATCACCCCTCCTACCATTCTCCTCCCCTTCCCCCTCCCTCTCCCCCTACCCCTCCCCCTCCCCCTACCTCTTCTCCCCCTCCCCCTCCCCATTCATCCTCCAAACCACAATTTTTCTTATACTCTTCCTTCCCCTCCCTTCCCCTTCCTCTCCCCCTCCCCCTCACTCTCTCTCTAAAGCACATATCTTCTATCCTCCTCTCCTTTCCCATCCACTCCTCTCCTCTTCGCTCTCACCTCTTCTCTCCCCTCCCCTCCCTTCCCTCCCCTCATCTTCCCTTCCCTCTCCTCCTCAAACCCCACCCCTCCTCTCCTCCAGTTCCATCCTCCTCTTCCTCCAAATCACCTCTCTCTTCTCCTCTCCTTTCCCCTCCCCCTCCCTCTCCTCCCCTCCCCTCCCCTTCCCTCCCTTCCCCTCCCCCTCCCCTCACACCAGGTCAATAGCGAAAGATTCCCCGGACAGTCTATAATGGAAGACCCGATTGCGCGTGTGTGTGTGTGTGTGTGTGTGTGTGTGTGTGTGTGTGTGTGTGTGTGTGTGTGTGTGTGTGTGTGTGTGTGTGTGTGTGTGTGTGTGTGTGTGTGTACGTTTATGGTATGTGCTTTGAATGAGAGTGTAATTTTCTGCACGCAAATGAAAGTATATGTGTGTACGTGATGTTTACATACGCACACAAAACCTTATGTGTACGCATGCACACACACACACACACACACACACACACACACACACACACACACACACACACACACACACACACACACACACACACACACACACACACACACACACACACACATGCATTCACGCTGAGGCAAAATGGAAAAGAAAGGAATGAGGAAGGAATGAAGGCAGCTCTGATTAAATGGATGAATGAATGATTGAATGAATGAATGAAAGGAGGAGGAGGAGGAGGAGGAGGACATAGAAGGATAAGTAGTGGTGTGAACAGAAAATATTAGAGACAAATAGGATGAAAATAACTAGAAAGCACTCAGAGGGAGCATACCTTCACCAAAGCCAATAAAAAAAAACAACACCGTCCTTTTTTTGCCACTGAGATACGTTAAATAAGCAACCAAATAACGAAAATCTGAGCCAGGTTAAGATGAAAGGAGTATACAGACAACAGAGTGAGGGGATAAGCAAACAGAAGAGACTTATATATTTAGTTAAGAAGTTGACATGGTATTTGTTGCCAAAGTATAAGTAATTCAGAGATTCTAGTGAGGTAATTATACATATCCACACGGCATCCACCTTTGACTCGAAAATGAACATAGAGTCGACATACATATACACACAGCATCCACCTTTGGCTCGGAAATGAATGTAGAGTCGACATACTCATACACACAATATCCATCTTTAGCTCGTAAATGAATGTAGAGTCATTATTTACACACACACAGCACCCACCTTTGACTCGGAAATGTATGTAGAGAAATTAGACACAAATGAAAATAGGTCGTTGAAATTAGCCTAAGATTGATGGGGTTTGAGTGAGGAGAGGGCGAGGCTATGAGAAGAATATATAGGCGTTTCATTTAGATAAAATTAGAAGAAAGATCACAAAATATTATAGGATACGAGGGAAAAAAAAAAAAAAGAGAATGATTAAGGATATCTCGTGGGGTAGTCAAGGAAAAGGGGGCACTAATGGGAAATTTGGTTCTCTCCCCACGGAATTCTGAGGCAATGTTGTTTTATAAGGCCATTATTATTATTATTATTTGTGGTAGGTGGGGGCGCTCACCATCCACTCACTCAATGTAGTGCTGCTCTCGGGTGTCTGCCCTGTCCTCTCCTCCATCCTTCTTTCCTTCCATCTTCTTCTATCTTTCTTTCCTTCATTCTTTCCTCGTCCTTCTGCCTATGGGTGACTTTACACTCCCTCTTCTGTCTTTCATTCCTTCATTCTTTCCTCTTCCTTCTACCTGTGGGTGACTCTACACTGAGTGACAAGCCAAATGGTTTCCTGTACACCAGGAAACCATTTACTAAGCTGGGTGGTAATCATATAACCAAATTTTGGCGCCTGGTGGTTTAGTGGGTAATTATTGCGCTCCAATCGGATTGAGCCGGTGAAGGTTTATATCCAAGGGATGGTTGGGGTTTATTGCTCACGTAATGCCACTCAGGGATGAGTGAGGTTGGTCACTCATCTTAAATGTCAGGACCAACTGTCTAGCCCCGGGTTCCTACGCTCCTCATGGGGCAACGTAGGATTGGATGATGGATGGATGGATTATTATTATTATTATTAATATTATTATTATAATTATAATTATTATTATTATTATTATTATTATTATTATTATTATTATTATTACCTTCCTCACCCTGCCCTTGGGTGGGAAAGGAGGTCCGGATGATGATGATGATGATTATTGTTGTTGTTGTTGTTGTTGTTGTTGTTAATAATAATAATAATATTATTATTATTATTATTATTATTATTATTATTACTATTATTTTTATTATTATTATTATTATTATTATTATTATTATTATTATTATTACTACTACCGTTTGAAAAGAATGTACAGTATGTTTGCTCTATACTTAGTGTAGAAAGACAGAGAAAAAAATGTTACAGCTAAAGTTAGTGCAGAAAGACAGAGAAAAAGAAAGTAACTTATCATGGCATCCTCCTAATCTCAGTATCATTGAAAACGTAGAATAAGATCAGCAAAGGAAGATAGACAGGAGATTTCATTTCAGGGTAGAGAAAATTTCACGTTTACGACAAAAGGCCAGCCAACTCTCAGTAAAAATGAAAACACAGAAAAGGATCAACAAAAGAGGATGGACAGGAGAGGCTAGTTTTATTACCCATCCCTAATTACTCTTCATTATCCCCACAACCAGCTCATTAACCCCGCCCTCTTCGTTAACCTTCGGAGTTCCTCGTTAAGCACGCAAGGCTTCTCCATAATAGGATTAAAAATTTTCCCCTCTCTCTCTCGTTTAATGCTCTTAGTGCGTCCGTGATTGGTGTGTGTGTGTGTGTGTGTGTGTGTGTGTGTGTGTGTGTGTGTGTGTGTGTGTGTGTGTGTGTGTGTGTGTGTGTGTGTGTGTGTGTGTGTGTGTGTGTGTGTGTGTGTTGTGTGACGCGTATACACACACACACACACACACACACACACATTGAAATTACTAACAACACCCACCTTCCAACCATCCAGTTAACCTACCTTTCTCATTATACTCCACCTGTTTTCACCTGAGGGAACTGGGCCAATCTCACACCTAAAATCCTAAGTCGTGGATGCTTAGAATTCAGTAGACCTTGTTTATTAGGTACGAATGAGTCTCCTTGGTTACTAATCTCGTTCACCTTAACTTGGCCCAGATTTTCGTCCTTCTATGGCATATTTTACGTGGCTCAATGGCAGGCAAAGGCAATACTAAGGCTCTTGATCCTTTCCACAGCACTTCTTCGTGACTAGTAGCAGGGTTTAGTCCTGTTCTGTTGATATATATCTGGATTCAAGATGGAGGGATGGCAGTTCTAGGCCAAGTAAGAGTGAAAGGAATATAGTCAAATCAACCCTTCAGTCTGACTACACCTGGTCATCAACTGAGCTGCAGAGGGGTTGGGATTATGGCAAGATGAAAACAAACCGACTATGGAAAAACTATGGCTATCTATCTATCTATATACCTAGGCTGCTTCCCCCAAGGAAGGGAAGGTAGCCGAGACAGGACGACACACTCTCCATTTACTCATCCATTTAAACACATTCATTCGCATCTTAGCCCCAAAGGGGAGAACGGACAGATCCTCACCGCACCACACCGCACAAGGGTCAACTGCGCAATGCAATCAGTGACATCCGCAGCAGGGCCCGACAGCAGAACTGGTTTACCCCTGCCACATCATAATAGACCCATCCCCTTACCCGCACCTGACCTGACTAGCTGATCAGACCAAATGCGGGAGAATATCCCCTCAGGGCTGCGTCATCACTTATTCATTCACAATTTCTCTCCATTTATTTCTGTCACGCACAGCCACTCTTCCTTGCTCAACAGACATCCCTCTCGCATCCAGCGCTCTCTTCACACTGTCCATCCATCCTATTCGTGGTCTTCCTCTCAGCCTTACACCTCTCACATCAGATCTAGTTATCTTTTTCACCAATCGCTCATTATCCATTCTCTCCATATGCCCAAACCATTGCAACACCCTCTGCTCAACTCTACCAGCCATCTCCTGAACAACTCCAGTTCTCCTTCGCACTTCATCATTTCGCACTCGATCCATACGCGTCACTCCACACATACTCCTCAGACATCTCATCTCCATTACATTCAAACTTTTCCTCTCTGCTACACCCATATTCCATGTTTCAGCCCCATATAATGCAGTCGGTACCACAACACCCTCATACAGCCTTCTCTTTATATCCATTCTAAGTGAACGACATTTAAACACTTTTTTCATTCCTCCCAGCACCTTTCCTACTTCATTTATTATAAACTTCACTTCTGCATCTATTCTTCCATCCACAGCAACATGTGACCCTAGATATTTAAAACAATCTACCTCCTCAAGCAACTCACCATTCAAAACTATATTCATCCCCCTACCATCTATCAACCTCGTACACTTCATCACTTTACTCTTATTCTCATTTACTTTCAATTTCCTCCTTTCACACACCCTTCCAAACTCCTCTACCAACTCTCTCAATCTCTCCTCTGAATCAGTCACCAGTGCAGTATCATCTGCAAACAGCAGCTGCTTCAGATTCCACTCTCCTCCATCAACATTTACCAGACTCAGACCACCTAAAACTCTTGCATTCACCTCCCTTACAACACCATCCATGTAAATATTAAACAACCAAGGCGACATCACACATCCCTGTCGCAGCCCCACTCTCACGGGAAACCAATCACTCACAGCATTTCCCACTCTTACACACGCTCTACTATTTACATAAAAACTTTTCACCCCTTTTAGTAACCTGCCATCAAGTCCATACAATCTTAAAACAGTCCACAAAGCCTCCCTATCAATTCTATCATATGCTTTCTCTAAATCCATAAATGCCCAAAACACATCCTTGCCTTTCGCTAAGTACTTTTCACACACTTGTCTCACAGCAAACACCTGATCAACGCATCCCCTCCCTCTCCTAAAGCCACACTGCTCATCACTAATCACTCCCTCTGTACCCTCTCTAACTCTCATAATTAACACTCTACCATACACCTTACCTACAACACTCAACAGACTTATACTCCTAAAGCTAGTACATTCATACTTATCACCCTTGCCTTTATACAACGGGACCACACAAGCACTTGCCCAGTCAATTGGCACCATACCTTTCTCAAAGCACACATTCAACAATCTTACTAACCAGCCAACAATAGTCACTCCACCACCCTTCAGGCATTCCACAGCACACCCATCCATACCTGCAGCTTTCCCTGTTTTCATCTCCTTTACTGCCTTCTCCACTTCCTCCTTCGTGATCAAAGAATCATTCAACTCTCCCAACACATTTATTCCTTGCACCCTTCCATCCGCCACAATCTCAGCCACCCTTTCCTCCTCTACATTTAATAATCTTTCAAAATACTCTGCCCATCTCTTCCTTACTGCATCCATCTCAATTAACATCCTTCCATCCTCTGCTTTTACTCGTTCTTCCTTCCCAGACTCTCCCTTCCGCACCCTTTTCACCTCCTTCCAAAACATTTTCTTATTCTGTTGAAAATTCTCTGTCAGCCGCCTACCCCACCTCTCATCTGCTGCCACTTTAGCATCACGCACAGCCCTTCTCGCTCTATTCCTCTTTTCCTTATACCTTTCATATGACATCTCATCCTTCCTCTGCAGCCACACTTCATATGCACGTCTCTTCTCAGCCACAGCCATACTTACTTCCTCGCACCACCATTCACTTCCTTTTCTTACACCACCACCCACACGTCTCGCACCACACACCTCTTCTGCATGCCCCACCACAGCACTCTTAAACAACTGCCATTCCTCCTCCACGCTGCCATTTTCCCGATCTTTCACTGCGTTCCACTCATCTTTCAATTTCTCCTGATACTCTATCTTTTTCTCTTTTATCCAACTCACTCACTTTCAAAACCTCCCTGCCACACCTAACCCTCCTAGCTCTCACCCATCTCTTACCTACTCTTAACTTACCCTCCACCAGGTAGTGGTCAGACATACCTCCACCCTCCCCTCTCAGAACTCTCACATCCAACAATCTTCCTATTACATTCCTAGACACAACCACATAGTCCATCAAGGCTCTATCAACAACCCTTCCACCCTCCTGTCTCACCCATGTATACTTATAAATATCTCTCTTCTCAAACAGCGTATTCCCAATCACCATCTCTCGCTCAACACACATCGCTATCATTCGTTCCCCATTTTCATTTCTTCCAGGCACACCATGCATACCAACTACGCCTTCAACTCCTACATTTCCCACTCTAGCATTCAGATCTCCCATCATTACCACATTCACATTCGCTCCAAAACTCTGCAGACACTCATCAACATCATTCCAGAAAGACTCCCTCTCTTGTTCATCCCTTTCACTACCAGGCCCACATGCACTCACAAACACCCACAACTCACGTTCAAATTTCGCTTTCACCCACATCAGTCTCGATGACACCTCCTTCCATTCAATCACACACTGCTGTACTTCCGGACTCACTAACAAGGCCACACCTTCTCTTGCCCTTCCTCTATCAGCACCTGACAATCTTCCATTCACACTTCCAAACATAGCTTCCCCCTTCCCTTTCATCTTCGTTTCACTCAAAGCTAACACATCCAACTTTCTTCTCACAAACATTCTCCCAATCTCCTCCCTTTTAGCCTCAATCGTACTACATCCACGCACATTCATAGACCCAATCTTCAGGGTACGGGGATAACTCCATCCCCCATCCCTTTCTCTGGCCTGTCTCTTTTTAGGAACTAAAAAACAGAGGAGGGGGTCCCTAGTCCCATCACCCCGCCCCTTTTAGTCGCCTTTTACGACACGCAGGGAATACGGTGGCAGTATTCTTCCTAACACAACCTGGCCGCAGAGTAGTAGTACCACCCCATAGTGCGGCAAAAAAAAAAAAAAAAAAAAAATCGAACAAAAAATCGAACTGCAACCAAAATTTCAAACTAAAAAAAAAAATAATAATAAGCAACCAAAATTTCAAACTAAAAAAAAAAAAATCAAACTAAAAAAAAAAAAATCGAACTGTAACCAAAATTTCGAACTTCAATCAAAATTTCGAACATCAACCAAAATTTCAAACTTAAAAAAAAAAAATGAACAGCAACCAAAATTTCCAAGTAAAAAAAAAAAAAAATGAACTGCAACCAAAATTTCAAACTAAAAAAATCGCACGGCAACCAAAATTTCAAACTAAAAAACAAACTTCGAACTGCAACCAAAATTTCGAACAGCAACCAAAATTTCAAACTAAAAAAAAAAAAAATGAACAGCAACCAAAATTTCGAACCGCACACAAAATTTCGAAATGTACACAAAATTTCGAACTGCGAGTCAATCCGTTTCAAAATTCAATCAACACGGGTTCCACATCACATATTTATCGTTCCTCTGATCACCAGCCCATCCTGTCCATTGGAAACTCGGTAATTTAATAATGAAGTTAATTGACAAACTCGCCTAACTACTACTACTAATCAATTTTATTAACCAAACTATTTAGGGAGGGACGCCTCTATGGTAACGGGGGCACCTACCATCCACTCATTCAATGTAGTGCTAATGTTATCAAGGGCATCCACCATCCACTCATTCAGTGTAATACTAATGTTACCACGGACATTCACCATCCACTCAATCACTGTAGTGCTAATGTTACCACGGACATTCATCATCCACTCATTCAATGTAGTCCTAATGTTATCAGTGGCATCCACCATCCACTTATGTTACCAGGGGCATCCACCATTCACTCATTCAATGTAGTGCTAACGTTCCAGGGGCATCCACCATCCATTCATTCAATGTAGTGCTAATTTCAGAGGAATGAATGAATGAATGTATGAATGAATGAGTGAATAGAGGTACGTAGGTAGGTAGGTAGGTAGATAAGTAGGTAGGCAGGAAGGCAGGCAGGTAGATAGACAGACAGGTTACTTGGTTTAGACAGTAGGTTGGATGCTAGGTAGGTAGATAGGTAGGTAGGTAGGTAGGTAAGCAGGTAGGTTGCGAGGTCAGTAATTTAATGGGGTAGGGGAGGAGGGAGAGGTCAGAGGATAGGTGGGTGAAAAAAAAAATCAGCAAAATTTTCCTAACTTCACATATATACATTTTATATACACAGACAAATTTAATATCCACGTAATATCTACCTATTTGTCTGTCTATTTACGAGTAGCTATTTATCTCTCACTCACTCTCATAGATAGATCGATAGATGGATAGATAGATACCAAAACACACTTTCCCCGATAGACAAATAGATGAAGAGACAATATATAAGAGAGAGAGAGAGAGAGAGAGAGAGAGAGAGAGAGCAGTGGAATACAGAAAGACACAAGAGCCCTCATTCGTATCTTTTAATTTTTGTGCCAGCATTATTTATCGAGTTAGAGGCAAAAATGTTGAAATTGCCACAATCCCGCAATAAGAATCCTTTACAAAATTCCTGGATCTGGATGATGAACCGGATCACCACCAAAATCCAACAGAGTGTTCCTTGGGCCATACCCTACCCCTCCAAAAAATTTAAGCAAAATCCGTTCATAATTTTTTAAGTAATCCTGCTAACAGACAGACAGACAAACACACCAACACCGGCAAAAACATAACCTCTTTGGAGGAGGTGAAAAAGAGAAAGAAAAAAAAAACGAAGAGTGGTGACAGGGGGAGCTTAAATAAACACAGGATATTAAACAACTGGAGAAGGGGAGGTTGGATGGAGGGGGAGGGAAGGGAGGGGAGTTGAGGGAGGAGGGGGAAATGAGGGCCAGTGGGAGGAGGACGAGGGGGAAGGGGTACGGGAAGAAGGGGGAAAATAGAAGGGTGAAGGAAAAGGGGGGGAGAGGAGGGAAGGAGAGGGAAAAAAGGGAGGGAGGAGAGGAGTAAGTGGGAGGGAAGGGGTTGAGGAAGGTGAAAGAGGAGCCGTTGTAGGGGAGGAAGGGGAGGAGGAGAGGAAGGGATAAGGAAGGAGGGGAAAGGGAGAGCAGGGAGGAGAGGGAGAGGGGAAGAAGGGGAGAGAAGGGAGGAGGGGGAAAGACCTCAGAACAATGGAAGGGGAAGAGAAGATTAAAGTGACGGAGGGATAGGAAGAGGGTGAAAGATAAGAGAAGAAGGAAGAGGGAGGAAGAAGGGGGGAAGAGGGTAAGGGGGGAGGTAAAGGAAAAGGAAAGGAATGAGGGAAAAAGGGGGAAGGAAGAAAAGAAACAATGAATGAGGTGGAAATCATCAAAATGAAAGGACGGAAGCAAAGAAGGATGGATGGAAGGAAGGAAGCAAGCAAGCAAGCAAGCAAGTAAGCAAGCAGGCAAGCAAGCAAGCAAGCAAGCAAGAAAGGAAGGAAGGAGGGAAGGAAGGAAGGAAGGAATGTCAAAAATCAAGAGGGAGGGAGAGGATGAAAAGTGCAATGAATGGAGTAAGAAAAGTTGCAGGATGGGAAACGTGATAGGAATGAGACGGAGAATGAAGGAAGGAACGAAGGATACAGGGAAGGAATGAAGACAGGAAGGAAGAAAACTGGGAAGGAAGGAAGGGAAGAAACAGGGAAGGGAGGGAGACAGGAAGGAAGAAAGGAAGGAAACAGGGAGGGAAAGAAAGATGGATGAAGGAAGATAAAGAAAAAAAATAATGCATGAAGGATGAAAAGTGAAAACAGAGGAAGGAAAATGAAAAAATATGAGTCCGAAAGTGAGAGAGAAATTAAGGAAATGAGGAAGGAGAGAGAGTGAGAGAGAGAGAGGGGGGGGAGGAGGAAAATGAGAGAGAGTGAGAGAAAGGAAGGAGGAAGGTGAGAAGCTGAGGGGACAAATGGAGAGAAAGGAAGGAAGGAATTATGAAGTGAGTGACAGGGAGGAGGAGGGGGAGCTGGAGAAATGAGGGGGAGGAGGAGGGGGTAGGGGAGAGAGGAGGAGGGGTGAGGGGAGACGAAAGAGGAAAGAAGAGAGAGCAGAGATGAAGAGAGAGGAGGTGGGGGGAGAGAGAAGAGTTGAGGGAAAGAGGAGGAGGGGTGAGGGGAGAAGAAAGAGGAGAGAAGAGAGAAGCGAGATGAAGCAAGAGGAGGTGAGGGAAGAGAGGAGGGGTGAGGGGAGAGGAGGCGGAGGGGTGAGGGGAGGGAAAGAGGAGTGAAAGGACAGGAGGAGGGGTAAGGGGAGAGGAGGAGGGAGAGGGGAAAGGAGGGAGTTAAGATGAATTAAAGCCATAGGAAAGCTGAAAGAAGAGTGCATGGAAAGGGGAGAGAAAGGGGAGGAAAGGAGAGAGAGAGGGGGGAGGAAAGAAGGGAGAGAGACAGAGAGAGAGGAGGAGGAAGGAGAAAGAGAGGGGAGAGAGATCAGAGGAGAGGGGAGATAAAAGGAAGAGATGAAGAATAGGGTGAGAAGGAATATCTGTGTGTATGGATGGATAGATAGATAAATATAGTGTTGAGATAGATACAGAAATAGATAGATATAGATGGTTAGATAGATACAGACATTGAGACAGAGAGAGAGAGAGAGAGAGAGAGAGAGAGAGAGAGCAGTGTTGTGCATACCTCTCTTCATCCCTAATTAAGGTATATTCAGAAAAAGCCTTGAAGAAAAGTTGAATAGAGAGAGAGGAGGGGATTCTCTCTCTCTCTCTCTCTCTCTCTCTCTCTCTCTCTCTCTCTCTCTCTCTCTCTCTCTCTCTCTCTCATCTTCCTTCTCCCTCTCTTAATCTCAGTCTCCCGCTTCCTTCCTATCCTTTTATTTCCACAGTATGCCTCCTCCCTCCCTCCCTCTCTCTCTCTCTCTCTCTCTCTCTCTCTCTCTCTCTCTCTCTCTCTCTCTCTCAGACTTCCTTCCTAAGACAAGTTCTCTACGTTTTTACCTTCCTCTCCACCTCCTCCTCCCTCCCTCCCATCCTTCCCTCCGCCTTCCTTCCCTCCTTCTCCTCCTCTTCTTTCTCTTTTTGTCTCTTCCTTCTTCCGCCTCTTCCTCAGTTCATTTCTTCCTCCTTCGTCTCCCCACTCTTACCTACTACTCTTCCTCCTTTCTCATTTTCTTCCTTCCTTCCTTCCTCCTTTCCCTCTTTCCTTCCCATTCTCCTTCAACTCCTTCTTTCCACCTCCCTACCAACTCCTTCTCTTCCTTCTCCCTTTCCTTTCCTTCCTACTTTCTCTCACTTTCTCCATTTACTCCTTTTCCTTTCCTTCATATTTCTATTCTTTCTTCCTTCTCCCTTTCCCTCCCTCCTCCTTCCCCTTCTTATCCTTCTCCCTTTCTCTCATCTTCCTTCTGCTTTCCTCCTCCGTCCTCTTCTCTCCTTTTTTATCCTCTCTCTCTCTCTCTCTCTCTCTCTCTCTCTCTCTCTCCACTTTCCAAAGCCCCACCAGCTGCCTGGGGCCACGGCCAGCTGGCAGGACGGCAGGGATAGGCAGGGAGAGGCAGGGAGAGGCAGGGAGAGAAGGAGGAGAGAGAGAGAGAGAGAGAGAGAGAGAGAGAGAGAGAAGAGAGGAAGACAGAGCGAGACAAGGAGAAAGAAAAATGGAGGGAAGAAATGAAAGGGACGAGAGAGGCAGCTAAAGAAGAAAGAGACAGTGTGGAGAAACTGAGGGGAAAAAAGACAGTGGAGGAAGGGAGGGAAGAATAGAGACAGTGAAGGAAGGAAGGAAGGGGAGAGAGAGAGATAGTTGAGGTAGGGAAGGAAAAAAAGAGACAGTGAAGGAAGGGAGGGAAGAAAGAAAGAGAGCGGAGGAAGGGAGAAAGAAAGAGAGACAGTGAAGGAAGGGAGGGAAGAAAGAGAGACAGAGGAGGAAGGGAAGGAAAAAAGAGAGACAGCGGAGGAAGGGAGGGAAGAAAGAGAGACAGAGGAGGAAGGGAGGGAAGAAAGAGAGACAGAGGTGGTAGGGAGGGTAGAAAGACAGTTGAGGAAGGGAGGGAAGAAAGAGAGACAGCGGAGAAACGGAGGGAAGAAAGAGAGACAGAAGGGAAGAGAGAAGAGAGGCAAACTTTTCCAGCTCACCTCTTCACCTTCCATCTGGCCTTTCCCAGCTATGGTGAAAATTTCGTGGGGTTGCGTCTCTGATCTATAGTCTGTCCACTTTAACTTGACGGATATTTTCTTCCTTTTGCAGCTTATTTCCTGTTGATCAATAAAAAAAATAAAAAAAACTACAGCTCTATATCCTTTCCATATCATTCTTCGTGACTAGAATTATGCATTTCTTAAAGGGAAACTGTTTTGCTTTATCTGATTCTTCTTAGTGCTGGTGCTGTACTCTTCTCACCTTAACCTGGCCCAAATTTTCGTTCTTTTGCATCTTATTTCACGTAGCTCTGTGGCAGAATAAAAACAATACAACAGCTCCCTTTCCATTCCACAGCACCTCTGACTGACTAACATTATATGCTAGTGTTAATCTATTGTATCAGCCCAGCATTCAAGATCGAGAGACGGAAATTTCAGGCCAAGTTAAACTGAAAAGAGTATAGTCTTGTTCTTCCTACCAATGCTCGCTGCCACGACCTCACGATTTCATTTTTAAGAAGATGGGCCTGAACCTTACTATGCTTGTAACCGAGGCCAAGATCAGTGTTCCTCAAACTTTTTCACTCCATTCCCCACTTGTGCGGGTCTTAATATCATCGTGGCCCCCCCTTCAATTTTCTCTCATTGTGAACCCAGTGGACTGCAGGCTTAAACCATCCTTTAGTATTCTCTCATCCTCCTTTCAGGGGATAGGGTGGGGCCTGAGATATGTTTATATAGTTGAGCACCAAAGCCAACCTGTTATGTCGGTGTCACCGCGTGAAGGCCTCCCTCTCCAGTACTTTCCGAGTAGTCTTTTTTGGCTGCACTAATATTTTACCGTACAATATAGGAGTAAAAACATAACATGACATAACGCAAAACAACATAACATGAGTAAAAACATAACTAGAAAGCACTTACACAGCTCATACCTCCGCCGATGCCACTGCAGGATCCGAATCCGGATCCGGATCCGCCCCCAAATTTAATCAGTGCTTTCTTGGCCCATGGCCCACCCTTCCACAAAATTTAATACAGTAGTTCATTGAGAACTTTTGGAGATATCGTGTGGACAAAAAAATAAATAAATAAATCCTGGATCTGCATGATGATCCGGATCATCACCAAATCTGAAGGACTGTTCCTTGGGCCATATCGTACCCTTCCCAAAAAAAAATCAGCAAAATCCATTCATAACTTTCTGAGGAATCCTGCTAACAGAGAAACAGACAAACAAATAAATTAACGCCTCCTAAAACATAACCTCTTTGGCGGAGGTAACAACAGAACATAACACAACATAACATGATATAACACAACATAATATAACAACACATAACACAACATAACATACCACAACATGCAACACAACACAACATACCACAACATGCAACACAACACAACATACCACAACACAACATACAACACAACACAACATAACATGAGTAAAAACATAACATGCCTGCTGTACCGCGTTTACCCTAACCTGATTAAGGATCCCTAACTCCCTTTCAGTTCGGTTGATGGCCAGGTGTTGTCAGGATGGAGGGTCGAGCCAACTAGTAACCAAGGAGAATCAAGCCTACACCATACCATAAGCTCTTCGAATTTCATGCAGCCACACCCCAAAAAAAAAAAAAAAAAAAAAAAAAAGACATAGGAGTGGACCAGTGAAAAGTCTCTTGTTTGAAGATCCTAAACGAAAGCACACTTTATGAAGGTAATAATGGAAGGAAGGAAAAAATCAGGGGTAACAATAAAAGCACTTAATCTGGTATTTTCACTTACCTCATCCTAACCCCCCCTTTCCACCCCCCACTGTTACCTTACAACGGGGGGTTAGGCAGGGGTAAGGCAAGGGAGAGGCAGGGGTGAGAGGGATGTGTGGGGTACGGTAGGGTGGAAGGGATGTGTA